>NC_055686.1:8628705-8773948 GCF_017639745.1 Melanotaenia boesemani
TTGTTGCTGTTCATGGTTTTTATAGTTTTTCTTCTCACAGGAACGCCTATAGATGTTTGTTCTCTTAGAAGCCTTTACAATGTTTCCTAGTTCTCCAGATGTAGCAGCTGTTTAGTTTCTCTGTTTCTGATTGAAGTTGTTTTTGGTTTGTTTTCTATCTTTTGTTTTGTTCTTCCATTTTCTATCTTCTCACTTCCTATTTCTCTTTTATTCAGCTTTTTTCCTTCTGTTTCTCCGGTCCAGCAGTTAAACAAAAACATTTTAAAATAGTAATAAAGAATAATATTTAAGATTTAAGGGGAGCCCCATATTCAAAAGGCTCCTCTTGGCAGAGTAAATTTGTTCAGCACAACGTGGCAGCTAGGCCATCATTCTGCTGTTATGATGCTGGACAGGACAGGTTAAAAAAAAGAAATTACAATGCAATGATTTCCAAATCTCATCAAATTATATTTTATTCCTAATAGAATTTATACAACATATCAAATGTTAAAACTGAGACATTTCACTATTTCATGGGAAACTGGAAAGTCAGATGGATTAAAATTTGTAAAACTTGTTAATCATGAATAATAATACTGAAATATTAACAATTAATAGAATACACAAATGTCACTAACATGACACAAACATGAAGTGTTGGTGTCTGTGCATACATGTGTCCATGCATTTCTATGTGCATATACAATGCATCCAGCACCAAAGCTAGCACATACAAGCATGCATAATTAGAAGGGAAATGAGAACATGTGTGTAATTTGGGTTATGACATATTCATATTTTTTTTAAATCAGAGGAACAAATAAAAACTCGCCTCTGAAGGTGGCTCATTTTAGCTGAAATGCATGGCTCAATTTATGAATTTTGGAATATTGAGCACCCAATAAAAAAGGCTTTTACATCAGAAAGAAAGTTAACATGATAAAATTTTAATTCATTCTGGTTAAATAAATCACAACTTGTATCATAACGATTTTTAGATGTATGTCAATTAATAACTCAGGGCCGGTTGTTCAAACGTAACCCTAGCGGATTTCGGTTATCGAATAGGTTCAAATCTTGAAAGTGTGTTGTTCAATCCGGATTCTGAAATCCACTTGGATCACGTAATCCAATCATGGTTGTTATCTGGACAAAACCCTCAGTTTGGGTTGTTCATAACTACATGTTAAAATTTAAAAGTTGCCACATTATTAGAAAATTGCCATATTTTATGGCATAGTTGTAATACTGTATTTTTGTTTGTTGATTGTATATTTTTGAAGAGTAGTTTGATGTTTTTGGATTATTCTAGAAGGTATTTCCTTTATTGTTTTGAAACTTATCATGAGCTTCAGTTTTATGTAAAGCTGATGGACTATAGTGAAAATTAGAGCAGGGGGAAAGACATTCTGTTAGATGTGGCCATAAAAGTGTATCATTAATATTTATTATTTTAATTTCCAAGTCAAGTTGCAAATGAGCAGAAGAGAGAGGGACATCAATCTCTTCATGTCCCCACCCAGGAATTACTCTCTGAAATTTTACTGTTTATTGTCTCCCCTAAAAAAGAAAATGGGATTTTCGCCCCTTGAACCCATATCTGTCCTATTTCAGGCCTGCCTCTGTCCCTTCTGCATCACATCAGCTTCATCATATGAGCCATTGCACTGAAACTCCTGTAGAGGGCGCCAGAGATTACTGAACATTGAGCTTAACTCTTCTTCCTACCTTCTACAACTGTTTCTTTGATGAGTTGGAAATTCAGAGGTTGTGTTTAGAGTTAAAGATTAAAATTGTAGGTGTATATAACATGACCCTAGTTACTCACTGATTTGACATTTTACTGACAGCTTAGTTCATTTTTGTGTTCTACAGTTACACTAATTATGAGCAGAGGGTGTATATAAAAGAAACCATACTTCCTGTGTTAACACACACATGTGCCTAACTCTTTAATGTACCTCTAATGTTTCTATTTTGTGGGCAGAATAAGTTGATGCACATTAACAAACAGCTGATTATCCAACAGTTTTGTCCTTTTGTTGCAGCTGACAGAAAAGATTTTCAGTTTTAAACATTTTAACATCTCCAAAAATATAAAGTTTGATCTTTTATAATTCAGTTAAAGAGAAAACTCTTCATTGACTTAGACCCTCTAATGTGAAAAAAAGTATAGAAGTATAACAGTTATCAGTCACAGTTCAGGACTGAAATGCAGAACAACCATTTAATAACATCAGTGTAATGGTTTTCGTATTGTTGACATGTTGAGGAAATCTAAAGATAAATACTTCTGTCTTCATCTTCCTCAACTAAGCATATAGAAGAAACTGCAGTGAACACTAACCAAAAAACATTAATGTTTGTCCATTCACGGCCACTATAGAACAATCTAATATTTAAACCTGGACTGAAGAAGATCCTTGAATAGAAATGACTCATTTTAAATGAGCAAAATACATTTAATCATAATTTCATGACTATTGATTAGTTTTGAATAGAATTGTGTTAAAAGTTAAACACTAAAATATATTTGAATCATCAGTCCACAACAATATTAAATGGGTAAAAACAAAAGAAAATTCTATATTTTTGTTGCTCCCCCATTACACAAAACCAACCAAGCAATAATATTATGTCCTGAAAGAGGCTGAATTGAGCTGAAAGCTAACATAGAAACACTTGTACAAACTGCTGTAACAAAAAAAAAATGCTATCTGCTAAATGGTTTAAAAGAAAAAGGAAACTGCTCACAAATGCAGTATGTGAAAATGTGAAAGACCTCCTGGTGGTTGAACAACACATCTCAGATAACAACTCAGCCTTTTGGTAAAAATGACAATGCTATAATTTGGAGGAATAAAAAGTTCACACCGAACTGTGATGCACGGTGGAGGGAGTATTATGATGTAGGGCTGCTTTTCTACATTGGATGGTTTGAAGTCAATGAGGGAGAAAATGCATTAAAAATATTGTATTATTTAATTTTCCTGATTCTTTATTTCATGTACTATATAAAAATATGCATGATTACCAGCAATTACATTTTTTGTGCTTGTTGGTGGCTCAACTTTTTAGTTAAACGTGTAAAAGCAAGTTGAAAAGTTAAAATATTTACACACGAAAGCGGTAAAATATGTACAGTAAATTATTATATTAGTTATAATAATAAAAAACTAAACAAAAACAGCATAGAAAATAGAGTTGAAAAAAAAAAGATAAAATAAAGTAGAATAGCAAGAGCAGCACTTGAAGTTATAGATGGGTTCAAACAAAGACTGATGAATTTTGTTACTTTTACAGGAAGTTCCCAAAGCCTTGCTATTCAAAAGAGACTTTTTCTCACCAGCACAGTAAGTGAAAATGATTTTTCATGCAACTTTATTCTGTTAAGGTTCTTTCAGGTGTTCTTACCTCTTGCCCACTTGCAGTATCTGTAAATACAGAAGATGAGGATGATGGTGTAGAGGATGAAGAGCAGAATGCCACAAATTGGCCAAGCGGCAACCTCCAGCAATAAAAAGTGAAGCCTATGCAGTTCACCCCTCATCTGCTAGAGGCTGGCTCCAAACAGAGTCAATCCCCATAGACTCCCATGTTAAAAGACCAACTTCACAGCAGAAATAAACACGTTTAAAGCCTGGTTAAATGACTACACATGTGACACTGCCAAGATGGCGACAGTGGGAACCGCCCAACGAGCTTCAATTCAGCTCTTCAGAAACCTACGGGTGGCATCACAGAGACTCCGTCCATCTTTTATATACAAGCAGTGAGTTTTCTCCACACGGTGGTCGGGCTCTCTCTTAGAGATATGGTGAGAACATGGGTAATCCCGGAAGGGCTCAGAGTAGAACTGATGTTCCTTCCCAGCGAGAGAAGCCAATGAGGTGGCTCAGGCATCAGGTCAGGATGCCCTTTTGGATGCCTCTATGGTGAGGGGATGTTCTGGACATGCTGCACTGGGAGGAGACCCAGTGGAAGACACAGGACATGCTGGAGGAACTATGTCTCTTGGCTGGCCAAGGAATGCCTTGGGATCCCCTCAGATGAGTTATTGTATGTTGCCGGGAAGTCTGGATGGATGGATGGACGGACGGACGGACGGGAAAAATATATTTTGCAAATGGGGAATATGTGGACATCTTTTCATTTTCTTTACTCCTGTTTTCCAATGCAGGGTTGAATGAAGCTAGAGCCTGTTTAGTAACAACATAGTATTAAAATGTAACTTATATGTTTGTATGGTCACGTTGTACAAGTTAAAACAACTGGAACCCTGACCATACAAAGCTACATAGGTTCCACATTTAATTCAGTAGGTGTCTGTACTGGTTTTATGGTTTTCACATGAAATTACCATGAAACTGTTGCAAAACCATGTGTTCCCCATGAGCAAAACACTGGTGTGACATATGCAAAACTATATGGAGTCACATATGAAACATCTTTTTTCTTTTAGGGAGGGGCTGTGCACAGCACAGAGAGAGGGGGGAAAGACTTAAGGAAAGGTGACCCTCTATTTTCTATTTTAATGGCAGCCAGAGCCTCAGTAAGACTAAGAATCAGAGCCTTACCCCTCACTGTCAGCCAGGTTTGTGGTGAATATCTTCCAGAAGGATGCTGACATTTGTAGAAACCTTCATGTTTAGATTTGGACACTGCTCTCAGAGTCATCTTCCCTGCTTTTTTCTTCTCAATAAAAGCACCATCTTTGTAGAAGCTGGCAGAGAAGTTTGATGTCGGAACATAATCATACTCTTTCTTGTAGGAACATTGAAGTGGAACAGCATCTTCCTCGATGACCAGATGTACAGGGCTCTTAATGATCACACCGTGAGCTAAAATGTAAATTTGAGTTAAGAATTTATATAATATTATTTAATTTCAACAATAAAATAGATAGAAACATCCATGTAGCATTACCAGTCACTGTGATGTTGATGGTGTTGGTCTTTCCTTCTGGAGATTCACACCAGTACACTCCAGTATCTTGTGGGTAAGCATAGTCAATGATACAGGAGGACCCGTTTGGGGTTGCCCAGCCATACTGGCATGCCTGAGCAGTTCGGTGCGTTGTGTTCCTCTTCACTATCCATCCACTGGAGTTCCCCACACATGAGTGACGCGGTCATATTTGATGAACTGAGATTGGTTGGGAGCAACGTTCATCTGTACAGAAGCAGTGGCTGCAAAGAAGCAGCCTGAGAGAGAATATTTCAGTCAGGATTTCCTCCTCTGCGGATAATTTATTGTATGTGTTAAATATAGGCTTTTTTAAATTAATTCTACATTTAAACAAACAATGCAGAAATGTTATTATTTAGCAAATCAAAATAATAACAATCTGTATTGTGTACACAAACTAGCCATTTTATACCTGCTAGTGCAGGTTTGGACCTTTTACCTTTAGAACTCCATTATTACTTGGTGTCATAGATCCAACAAGGTAATGGAAACCTTCCTCAGAGATTTTGCTCTATATTGACATGACAGCATCACACAGTTGCTGCACATCCATGATGAGAATTTCCCATTCTCCCACATCCCAAAGCTGCTCTATGGGATTGAGATCTGGTGACTGTGGAGGCCATTGGCGTCCAGTGAACTCACTGTCATGTTCTAGAAAGCAGGTGGAGATGATCTGAGCTTTGTGACGTGGTGCATTATCCTACTGGAAGTAGCATCAGCAGATGCTACACTGTGGTCATAAAGGGATGGACATGGTCAGCAACAATACTCAGGTAGGCTGTGGTGATTAAACCAGGCCATGTTGGTGCTAAAGGACCCAAAGTGGGCCAAGAAATGGTCCCCCACACCATTACACCAGGCAGGATGGATCCATGTTTTCATGATGTTTCCACCAAATTCTGAGCCTAGCATCTGAATGTGGAGCTAAAATGGAGACTCATCAGACCAGCAACATTTCTCCATCTTCTATTGTCCAGTGTTGGTGAGTGTGTGTGAATTGTAGCCTCAGTTTCCTGTTCTTAGCTGACAGGAGGCACCCGGTGTGGTCTTCTGCTGCTGTAGCCCATCTGCTTCAAGGTTGGACTTGTTGTGTGTTCAGAGATGCTGTTCTGCAGACCTTGGTGGGAACCAGTGCTTATTTGATTTCCTGTTGCCTTTTTATCATCTCCAACCAGTCTGCCCATTCTCCTCTGACCTCTGACATCAACAAGACATTCTGGTCCAGACAACTGCTGCTCACTGGATATTTTCTCTTCTTCAGACCATCTCTGGAAACCCTAGAGATGGTTCTGTGTGGAAATCCCAGAAAATACTCAGACCAACAACCACGTCATGTTTGAAGTCACTTAAATCCCCTTTCTTTTTCATTCTGATGCTCAGATTGAACTTCATCAGGTCATCTTCACCATGTCTACATGACTAGATGTGTTGAGTTGCTGTCATGTGATTGTGTGTGACCATGAAAGGGAACCCAAGATTCAGATGATGTTTGTCTTTGTTTTTTCTAATGTATGGACATCTTTATTCATTTATTTATTCATTTATTTATTCATTCATTTATTTAGCTTTTTCTCTTAAGAAAGGCTGCTGAGCAGAAACCAAACCAATTAGAATGTGGCTCAAAGAGCAAAAGAAAATTGTCAGACATGCAGAATTATTATCATTCTTATTATTTTTTTTAAAGAAGAAAAAAGTTAATATCTTCAAGCAAACCTTTTCACACTGTCAAAATCTGTATTAATTTTTTAAAATTTTAAAATCTACAGATGAAAGCAGAGAAGAAACAATCTTTTCCTCTTATTTGTAGCCGTCTCTGTTGCTACCATGGTTACCAGAGGGATGAAAGATGTACGAACCTAAGATTTGACAAACAGGAAGTGAAGACCTAATTTTGAATAAGAAGTGCTGAAAACAGCAACAACCTCTCCTGAACACATAAAACCCTGAAAATATATTTATATGCTGAAGGAGAAAATTACAAGCAAGGAGCAGATGTGTTACAAGAACAGGAAGTAAATACAACAGAATAAACAAGGGTGCTACCTCTACAAAATAAAACAGGAAGTTAGACTAACTAGAATATGAACTAAACTAAAACAGAAAAATAAGGAATACAGACAAAGGAACTAAATAAAATACAAATTACAAACTTAATCTAATGTAACAAAATGTAACTGTTCACTAAAGAGCAAAATATGTCTTTTTTTTTATTTCCTCTACAAGTCTTTTAACACCTTTACATTGTTTAGGCTATGAATGGTTAGAAAATAGAAACTGACAATTATTACAACCTTATCAAAAAGTCTGGTTTTGTCTTAGAAAAGCAACGTTTTCTTTTCAATATGCTAGAAACAACAAAAAATAGGATTCAAACGAGAAATAGAGAAATCTGTCATTAATTATTAGAAAAGATGACTAAGATAAAACATCAAATTTGTTTCCCAACATACAGAACAAGCTTTGATCTTTGTTCCCATCTGATCACTCAGAGAAAACAGTTAAAAAATTATCAAACAGCAAGAAAGACGGCGATGAACATGCTGATAAGCAGAAGGTAAAACATTGTACAACAGTGAGGATTGACTATTATTTACTTACAGATCAGGAGGCAGAAGGACGTGAACGCCATGCTGCTGTAATGCTGTCGTCCACTAAGAGCTGACAAACTGTCCCACCTTCATTTAACACAGGAAATCATCACAACCGAAAGAATGTGACAAAAAAATAGTAAAAAAAAAAAAAAAAGATTGTTGGTCTTTAAATGAACTTATATCAATCATGCTACTTCTTATGTCAAATAACTATTTCATAAGTTTAATTAAAGTCAAGTTCAATCTTTAAATATTCAGATTTATCTAGTATGTGCTGCAAACCACAGAATCAAACTTGAAGAGGCCGTTGTTATGATTCCGATTTTAGACAAAAAGGAAGTTAAGCGGCCACATACAGACACAGTAACTTTAACACTTGTTGCACTGCCACCGAAGATTTCTGCATCCACCAGTTTGAATGAATGAACCATTGCTGCTTCCCCTCAATTTGTTCTTTTTTTGTTTTGTTTTCCTCATATTTGTATTTTATTTGTGACTAAAAATAAAATATAATTATTCTTGTCTAACTTGTGCTGTTTTATTAGACCTCTACGTTTATTATTATATATTGGTGGACCAGACTCTCCTCAGAACCGTCTGGAAGTTATTCTCCATGGCCTCTTCAAACTCTTTTCATGCCCAAGTTTTTGCCTCAGCGACCACCAAATCCACGTTTCTCTAAGCCTGTCGATACCAGTCAGCTGCCTGCAGGTAAAAATAAAAACATCTTCAGCTTGACAGCATCTCTGAGCACGAGCTCAGAAGTTAGCAATAGCAAAACACCACTCGGATTCATATCAGGGGGCCATTACTCCAGCATTATAAGGGATTCCCCAGAAGGAATGCTCTCCAAGTTTTGGGCCAAGCCCGACCAGGCCCCACGGACAAAGGCCCGGCCACCAGGCGCTTGACTCTGTGCCCCACCCCATGCCTTGCTCCAGAGGGGCCCGGGTGACCCATGTCCAGGCAAGGGAAACTTGGTTCTAATGGTTTTGTTTATCATAAATAAATACGGATATCATTTTTTGCCCCTTAAAAGGAAAATCACCATCTGCAATGCAAGGGCAGTATGAAATATAAATAAAACTCAAGAAAACAAATACTAGAAAGAAATATTTTTAAAAACAATAATAAATTATACTTCTGAAAACATTAAACAAAAATTAGATAAAATATATAATTGTTCACATTTATTAAAAGGAATATAATAAAACATAAAGCACAATAACCTGAATTAAACCAGTAAAATATCAAAACAAAACCTCAACATCACTAACAGCTGTGTCATGACATAAGGACATCTGATAGGCTAACATGATCATTGACACAGGAGGACTACATTGTAGCTTCACATGCTATTTTATTGCCTAAAACTCTCAGAAGGGAAAACAAATGGCACGTTTTGTATCAGCTGATTGAAATCTCGTTATTCAAGAAAATAACAAGGCCCATATTTTGACTTGCTCATATTGAAGCATCAACTCTATTAATTTAAACCCTCTATAGGGTTCCAATTCATCTGGTAATGGACGGATCAATACTCTATAGAGTATTGATCCGTCCATTAACAGGTGAATTGAAACCATTTCCAGATGAAACTGTGGTTACGTTTTTCTTTATTGTTGAAATGAGGTGTGTTCAGAAGTAGTTTATACTCAGCAGCGATGCTTCTTTCAGATCCATTTTACTGGTGGATTAAGAAACCTCTGAAGAAAAAGATTTGTTCCCGTTGGTGGATCAAGTACATCCTGCATGTGAGAACAAGGTCTCTGTGTCTGTATGTGCTCGCTTCATTTCCTGTTAAAGTCAGAATCAGAGCAACGCTGAGATTGATGTTTTGGTTTTGTTAAGTGAGAAAAATATAAATAACTTTTTTTTCCTAAATCAGACTTAATTGGCCACATATAGATCATGAATACACTAAGGATTTTTTGGTTTGAAGAATCTCTCCACAGTGTTGGTCCTGTACCTGCTCCAGTAGAAGCAAAAGGAAAATAAATACATGCACAAAAAAAAAAAAAAAAAAAAAAGAAAGTGATAAAGCCTTACAGTCAAATCTCAAATAAAGTCTAATGGTTAAAATAAAACAAATGGAAACCACTCTGAAAACATGAGATGAATTTGGGACATTCTGTGATGGTCTTGGTGATTTTAGTTCATCTTTTCTATGAGATTTCGGGATTTCTGTGTCAGTTTGGTTGCTGTTGGATTTCTGTTTCAAGGCCTGTGTACCTTAGTTTAGGGAAACTAGTTAGTTTTACTTTCTGTTTTATTTTCTAGCCTTAAGGGTCTTGCCTAAGGATCCATCCATCCATCCATCCATCTACAGGCTGTTAATATTCACCCCAAATGGGATTCGAACTCTGATCTCCCACATGGGAGAAGGATTCCCATCTTCTTGAATGCACTACAATGTACTGACCTCTTATGTCTCTCTCTCTGCATACCGCTTGGTCCATTACGGGTTGCGTGTTTTAAACTGAAAGTCTTTCTGTCACAAAAAGGAAAGAAGTTCATTATTTAGCTGTTTTGCTATTGTGCATCGACTTATACTGCTCTGAAAATAGAGACATTATTTCCTGTGTAAGCTTTTCTTTTTACCTTTTTCCTTTTTAGCAGTTAGTTTTAGTTTTAATATAAACCCAGGTTCCAATACAAACACAAAACAACAAAAAGTGTCCAGGGTACGGGATATCTAGTCCGGTTAAAGTAAAATGAAAACCAATTAACTAAAGGTGTCCTCAATTGAGGTAACAACAATTCTCTTTACTCTCTTTACTTACATAACTTTAACAAACTATACAATTTTAAACCACTAGACAAACCAAAATCTTATTATACTTACTCTAAGCTTCTTTTGTAAACCAAACCAAAATCAATACTAAATATAGCTATAAAACTTAACTCAAAAGCTACTCACAAACTATGAGAGGGAACAATCTCAATTTACCATAAGCCAAACACAATCGTGTATCTAACTATCGGGAAACCATATAACTATCCTCCCTTTTAACGGCCAGTTGTTCCGCTGGTTGTTTTTGCGGGAAGGCAGTCGTCCAATCAAATGTCCAAGTCAATTTCCCACTAGATGGTAAGTTTAACTGGAGTCAACCAATCAGTGAGTCGGAAGAGCAGGGCGGTCTCTCAGATCCACAGCCAATCACGGAGTTGCAATCACACAGCCGTATTTGTATTAACACAGAACCTGGCCACAGGCCACAAAGCCCAAGATGAACACAGGTGGTAGACCGTGTTCTAGCTAAAACATGTTCCCAGATGTCATCACTCAATTCAAATGAAACTTTATTTATAAAGCACTTTTCATGCTGAAGGCAACACAAAGTGCTTTACATGATAATAAAAAAGCAGTTTATGCATAATAAAACTAAAACAAGCCGTTACAAAGATCAAATATATGACATTTCAATAAATTAAAAAAAAACACTCACACAGTTTTTCACACAGTTGCACATACACGTATACACACACAAGCAAAGTAGCTGAATTGAGTTTTCTTTTTTGTTTTCTGAATTATTGCAGATTTTGAGTTGTTCCCTTAAAATTTCATGATGGACTGTTAATTATGAGTTTCTCCGTTTCCTCTTTGCTCTCCTGCAGCTTCTTTTTAGTGTCCTGGCCTCTACACAGTGTCCTGGATTCAGTTCTTGATGTTTTTGCTTTAAGTGGAGCTGCTGAGTCAACGGCTGATTTTAAAATGGTCAGTGGTAAAATCACATGATGGAGGTGAAGTCTGAGCAGGAGTTTGGTTTAAAATGTCAATAAAATGTGCAGCCACTTCAGAAGTAATATATAGTTTTCCTCACAGTTCTCAGCAGAGACTTCTGTTGGCTAAAACTGGTGATGTTAAAAAACACACAGCAGTGGTCTGACACAACCAGATCAACAATACACACCAGTGGACAGGCCATAGATTATAACTAGGTCCAGGGTGTGTCCTCTGTTGTGAGTAGGCTGTGTAACATGCTGTTTAAAACCATACTATTTAAAATGTTTAAAAACTCACTGACGTAGGAATCACTGCTATAAAAATCTTGTACTATTTAATATGTACGGTTGGTAAAAACTCAGAAAATTATTTTATTGTATTTCTTGTATTTAGTTTGTAACTATTCACTGTATCTGCCATGTAAAACACTGATCCTCATAAATACATATGAAGCCTGAAGACATCACCGTGATTTAGTTTTTTATTTTTTTCTTTAGATAACTCAGTCAGGTGGAAGCCACATGGTGAACAGGAACCAGGACACCGAATATCTTAGTCATCCACCCTCACTGTGAAATCATGCCAGATGTACAGACTTTTGGATGATAATACCTCCTGAATCACAGTAAGTTGAACGTAAATTTCAGCTGAAATAAAAGCGTAATAAAAAAAAATAAAAAAAAAAACAGACATCCAGGGGTTTTCCAGAAGACTAAAATTCTTAGTAGATTATCTGGTGGAATTTAAAAGGAAATTTGATGCTGTCTGGATGATGAGGCATCTTGGAAAACTTGTGTATGAAACTTCCTGCCTACTGGCAGACAGTAAACTACAGAGGCCCCCGCCAGACAAAAATGACTAAGAGAGCTTCTTCCTTCTAGCTGCTGTAATACAACACAGGTTTGGTGGAACATGATGAAACATGGGACTTTTTGTTGATAAGAATATGTAGAACCAACAAGGAACAAGGAAAACTATTGGATTCAACAAGGAAACCACAACACTTTACTTGTGCCAAAGCTAAAATAGTAACCTTAACAGTACTAATTATAGCTACAGAGATATTTTTAGATAATGTGTGTAATTATGCTTTGAATGCATAAAATCTTCATTCCACATATTATGCTGCTAAAGACGTCATAAATACTTTTATACAATTATATTTGTTAAAGTGTGTCAACAGGCAAACCCAACTCAAAACTGCAGATTCATTTTATTCTTTTTGAGAACTTGTGTGTAAAGTATGTGTGTTGACAAAAGGGAATCCTCTCAAGGAATGTTGTGATACCAGCTGTAGCTATTAATAACTTAAACACAGATCACATGAAGAGGTTTCTGTTGTCATAGCAAAAGCATGACTGAAAGCCGTTGTTTCTATTTTTTTTATTTGTTCATATTTTTCAATCAACTTCAGTCCTAATAAAAAAGACCAAATGTGTTCATTCATTCAAATATGTATTCATTTAAATGCACATATATATATATATATATATATATATATATATATATATATATATATATATATATATATATATATATATATATATATATATATATATATATACATAAAGACAGCAGATTTTGAAGTTTTTCTGTTCTCTGCTTTCCTCTCTCTGTACGTTCGTTCAACCATCCACATCCCCCCGCTTCACCAACACAGAACACAGCTCCCCTCACCTTCAATTCCCCCATTTCCACATAAACCCAGGACATTTGGTCACCTTTTGTTTCTCTGCTGCTATTTTTATCAGAATATTTTATATTTGCACTATTTCATTCACAACTGTTAAGTTGCATGACTATTTGGTATTGGCACAAATTACTCAGTATACAGTAGAGTCTTTATTTACTTCTATTATTACATTCACGCAGTTTACAGGCTACTTTATTATACTATAGTGTTATACTATACATTACTATTGTACACCTCATACTATCAAAATAAATATTATACTGCTTATTAATAATTTGATTTAATTTAAATAATTCATGACCTATAAGGGTTAATCTACAAGGGTATATTGACTATAATGCAGAGGTCAAGTTCTACTAAGTCCATGTCGTCATCATGTTGGCCTTCACCTTTTCCATCTTATATTCTGTTGTTTTCATGGTTTTATCCTTCACCTGTACTACTGATAGTAACATCATGGTAATAATAAATGATCAATGATAAGCCTACGCAAATGCTGTTTAATGTTCCCTGCGCTCACTCAAATGACTGACAATGTATTGTTAAGTTGACCTTTGACTGTTTCCTCATTTAAGTCTCTATAGTCATAATGGCTGTTAATGTTTAAAAAATCCCTGAGCTCTTAATTTTTTTAGCATCTGCACAGAAACAAATAGCATCCAGACCTGAGAGAGTTTGTTTTTGTTTAATTCACAGCTGCTGCCGTACATGGGTGTGTCTGAGGTTTCGGAGGGTGTTTTCTTTGCTTTATTAAGATCAGATTGCTTACATAAAAAGTCTGACTCGTAATATAATGAGCTGGTGGGGGGGGCACTTAAATATAGCAGGTTATCAGTTTTCTTAGAGGAAGTCTCAAAGCAAAAATCAAGTTCTTGTTAAAAGAATCAAGCAACATTTAAGGCACAGATCACCTAAAAGGAGACACACACGATTCTCCAAAACAATGAAAATCCACTATAACAGTCAAATATAACAAGACAAAGATGCTAACCTACAGCAAAGGCATACATCAAAAATATAGCAATGGCTCTGAACAACTTACATACAGCATTAACTGCTGAGAAACTTACAAAAAGCTAAAAATTCTACCAAGACTCCAGCTGACGACAACAAACACAATAAGATAAAATAATAAACATGCCACAACAAGTAATACAATCTGTGTGTTATTGATTATTTCTTTCCATTAATCCCAACAGGTGTTGTTTTATACATTGTTGGTCACATTTACAACGAGGTGTAACCTGTTAGGATCATGCTTCTGTGAAATGAACAACTCAGCTAAATATGTGAGTAACACCCCCAAAATATGAGCCAAACATTTTATGCTATATTCACCTTGTTTGGGAAACTACCTGCATGTTTAGCTGATTGGTTCATTCCATATTTTTACAAGTTATTCCTCCATGTAATGGTCAATAATCAGGTTTTTCAGTTGTATATAATGCAACAACAATTGGTATTATTTAAGGGGAGACATAATGCACATAACTAAACTTCTACAAAAATAGATAAAACATCATTCAAGGCCTCACTAAAGAACCCAACACAACTGAACATTGATTCCTGAAGATGTTGAGATAAAAAAAAAATTATGTACATTTTTCTTTTACAACTTTATATTATACACATGTAAATTAATACTCATGTTTGGTCAGCTGATGTCAAGTTTAAGTGTTGAGTAGAAGGTTGGTTCAGCTCCCATCTCTGAAAAAAAAAAAAAAATCCAGGTCAAATTCATATTTAATAACTTTCACTTGAACAAAGATTTATAGCAGCATGATATCATAACAAGACATGACTTGCTAGGGGTTTCCCTTCAGCTCTGACTCAGGTGTGTAGTTTCACACACTTTCCCAACAGCCACCTGGGATTTTTTTAGCCTGAAAGTCAGAGCGTGTTTTTTTATTGGGAATTTGGAAATTATTTTTGAGATCAAATGGAAGAATCAGAGCAGGAAGTAGGAAATGCTGGGAGAAAAACACAGCATGTGAATTACTGTTAGGTTTGTAGCACGAGTGTGCCACGTATCTGAGTTCGTCCAAATCATCGTCACATGTCTGGAAAATGCCAGGACTGCAGAGTGAACCTGTGTCTGGAATATTCTGTAAGTGGTGCGTTCACTGATGTTTTTAAATGCCTTTAAAAGGAAAGAACCTTCACTTATATTCAAAGATAGTTACGAGGTATTCAATTAAAACTGTCGGTAATATTTTAGCAACACAAGATTCTGAGGAGGAGGGTTTTTTATTTATTTTTATTTTTTTTTTTTAGCTTTTTTTCATATACAGCTGTGAAACCTACTTTAAAACGATCCCCGGCAGCTGTCTTCCTCCTTCTACCATATAAATGGGGTAAAACGCAGGACACCTTCACTTCTGCAGCTTATAAACTAACCATGTTCTCTATATTTCTATGTATTATATAGGAAAAAGACTCTTACCTTGTTAAATATAGATCTAAAAAAGCTTGCAGTGGTTACTTGATAAAATCACAGAAACAAACAAATAGAAACCTGGTTAGAGAGGAAGAGAGAGAGCAGTAACTCTGCATACGTAGATGGGCGGGACCAAAACCAAGCCCTGTGTTTGGTTTGTTGTAGTTATGGTGACGCATGGGCCAATGAAACTAAACTCTTCCTGTTTCTACAGATAACAACAATAACACGTGGGGGAAAGAACGTGCCGCATAGATAGATGACACAATGGAAAAAATGACAGGCTGTGGTGAGTTCACAAATTAACTTTGAGTTTCGATGAAAAAATTTTTTTCATTCATTGTGTCCAGTTTAAACAATATATACATAAATATATGTTTGCGTGTGTTTCTTTTTCCTTTTTTACCTCTGAGCCTGTGAGGTTCAGCTTCCTGCGTGATGGTGACGTCTGTGTATGAAACAGCAGCATCCAGTTTACCTGAAAACAGAATTTCTACCGTTAGCAGCTGCACTGAAACAGCTAAACACAGATACTCTGCATGTTTCTCAGTTGTAAATGAAAAGAAACAGGATTACTGTTGAAACCCAGGCAAAAAAAAAGGAGGTAAAGAATTGTGGATTGATACTAAACCGTGCTGCACAATCTGCTGTCAGAAAATTAAAAGTGAAAGCTCACCAACAAAATCAAAACACCTTATTTAGTCTCTGGCTTGTGGTGCTTTGTAGCCACGAGATTTTAAAACAATTACTTTTTAGCATGAAACATATCATCACGGCTAAATTCAACATTCAACCCAAAACAAAGAGAAAAAAAAGTATATTTAAAACGTACTGATTAAAAATCCATGACCCTCTTAAAGAGCTATTTTCATTAGAGGATTTCTTCCTCTTTACTTAAGTAAAACTGTCAGCTGTTCAACAGTATGATAAGAAGCACATGTCTGTGCGTGTGCTCTGACACCATGCCTCAGACATGTGCCATGATGGAAGCATGATTTGTAATATTTATAATATTTATTTAAATTAAATTTAAGATTAAAAAATGTTTGGTGGATTAATTCTTTACTTCTTAGCAACAAATCCCATACCAGTGAAAAGCCTGGTTACATCCCTTTTAAATGGAGCCATATTTATAAGGAAAATGTATTTGTGGGATGAGCAGAGTTTATTATGTTGGTTGTGCCCGTATCTGCTAACAGCTAACAGCTGATTCTGCTATTTACTTTAGTTGGGTGTTATTTATGGGATTGGATGATTAAAGTCTTAAGAAACAAGACATGTTGGCAATTTCACAATTACTTTATTCAACGAACAAGGAGCCTTAGTTCAGTTTGTGGGTAGTTTGGTAAGCTAGTTAACATTACCAGTGAATAAAATCAAATAAAAAAAAAACCTACTTGATTTTTTTCTCCAAAGGGAAATTATGATAATCATGAACTGCTGGATAAGTAACCTCACATCTAGATTACATTAGTCAAAATAATGTTAACAGATTCCTAAAATTACAATCTTCAGCTTCTACTTCTGCAATCCAGTTTATTTAATTAACGAAGAGCATGCAGGACCAGAGGGAATATTCTGAGCTGAAACACACATTTTTGCTGTTTCTTAGCAGTTTTAATGTAAAGAGTTACCTATCTGAACATTAAGTCTTGTATTTATTTATAAGATTGGATGTATCTCGATGGTGAGCTAGTGACCTGTCGACCTCATGGTTATCATTTGATCAAACCAGACAGTGCCAGCCAGCAACAACCACAAACAACAAAAACCTTTTGTTCCATCTTTCATCACCGAATAAAAGAAAACCTTCACAGACGTCACCATCTTTGTTCTTAAACTGTAGACGTAGTGGTGTAGGAGGAATTTCACTTCTCACCTGTTTGTTGCATAATCAGTGTTCATTGTCTAGTTTACTGGAAATATAAACATAGTAAAGGGCTAACAGGGTGCATTTTGGCTGGCTGTTAAAAAAAAAAAAACATTTCCTGAGTGAAAAACAAACCAGCGCCTACATCTCACTTTGTTCCTCTGTAAAATACATTTGTTCTTAGTTGTAATTAAGACAAAAAGTAAGTTGGTGGATTTTGTGTCAGGAATTTTTGCCTTTATTTCAAACAAAATTTTTTAAAATTAAGAAAGAACCTGCACTTTGTACCTACCTACAGCAGGATGCGAAACTTCGATTTCTATTTACATGAAAACAGGCTGACCTTTGTGGGTTCTCCAGAGGCAGAGCAACATCAGCGAGATCAGCAAGAGGCAGACACCCACCACAGGAAGTATTATGTGTGCAAGTTGAGGAGCTGACACTTCAGGATGGCCTGTTTCAAAACAGAAAGACCACATGTTGGCCTAAATACTAGCAAACTGAGAGTCCCACCGACACGGTTGGCAGGAGGTTCGGCCAACATCCTGCTGCTCTCAAACTTTGTTGGACAGCAGGAAGATTCTTCAGAACTATTTGTGGTATTGCATGTTGAATAGGTTAAAGATCTGTATGCATGGGGAATCACAGAGAAAAGGAAGAACTTTAAAAGTTTTCTCTCACCTCTGACAGTCAGCCAGCTCTCCAGGGATTCTCCAGCTCCAGAGATGCTACACTTGTAGAGTCCTTCATCCGATTTGGAGACACTTCTGATGGTCAGGTTTCCTGTCAGGCTGCTCACAATGAGATGCTCATCTTTATAGAAGTGGGTTAGATTGGAGGAAGATGTTGTCTTGTGCCTGCAGCGCATAGTCACAGCTTCTCCTACATTTACAGGAAGTGCAGGACTCTCCAGGATCAATGCAGCACCTGAAAAACAAAATATTTAGTGGGCTTTGAGTTATTGAGATACACATTTTCCTAATGTTTTTTCTCTGGTCTTGTGGTGGGTATTGTTATACCTGACATATGTGTGGTAGACATTTATAGTTACTAGTTGCTCTCTTTCATACGTATAGATGTTTGCCATAAGCAGGCTCCTTCTCTAATAATGAATCAGTTATTTGATGGAAATATGTTTGTGTGATGTGTTTAAACTTACTTGTCACGCTGATATTAACCGTGTTGCTGCATGAATCTGCTCCAGACTCACACCAGTAAACTCCAGAGTCTATTTCATAAAGAGGACTGATTAAGCAGTGAGATTGATTTCCTCTGTTCCAGGCTGAGGAACAGTCTTCATTTATTTTTGTGGAAGTGTTCCTTTTAACTCTCCACTCAGATGAGTGTCCACGCTGCTCACAGCTCAGAGAGAGAGAATCATGTCGGAAGAACTGGGATTTGTTGGGAATGACACTCAGAGAAGCTGCAAGAAAAGTGACATTTTGATATAAATCTGAACAAAGATGCAACCAGGAAACAGCAGCTATTCTCACACACAGCAAAGGTGGGACGCCGTAAAAGCCAAACCTGCAGCTGCGTCTGGTTACGGTGTCGATTCTACTGTAGATTCAACTAAAGCTTTGCATGCCAACTGCCTTCAAATAGAAAACGGCAACTCATAAAAATAACCGCTCTCAGTGTGAAGACACAACAACTGATAAGCTGCGTCTCACAGACGACGACATGCTTTCTACGTCCAGCTTCACAGGAAGATAAAATTCCTTTGTTGACCTGAAGTGGTTTTATGTTACTTGGTAATAAGGAGGTTATTTTTGGTACAAAAGCACTTCCTGTGCATCCTCATATAAAAACCCTTTAGGGATAGTTGGTTTTAATTAGCATAAGATAAGAGTTTATTTAATAAGAGCAAAGAAATAATGTCTGTAAATGTTGCTGAGCATCCAGTTTTCAGCCAGAAACATTAACAAACTAAAACAAATTCCTCATAAACAAGAACAATGACACTAAAAGAAAGACAGATACTCACCAATAACAGCGCACAGTGTTATCTCCATGCTGAGTTACAGACAGACTGACAGACCGGAGGGTTCATCTCACATTAAATAATGTCAAAGACACCACAGCATCCTGCTGATACGATAGCAGGGACTAAATGTGTGAAAGCCTTTATGCAGTGTTTTTTTTATAGCTTAAACATTTTTGCACAGCCTTCCTCTGCTTTGCTGATTATCTCAGTGTGTTTCTATATCACACAGAAATCTTATTCAGACACAGTTTGTCTCTACTGCTGGAACACATGACCACCACAATTTGCCATCCAGAAAACATCCGCTGAACTTGCATCTATGCTTTAACTTGCAAAATCTGCCAGCGTAGATTTAGCAAGTGCATCAATATATGTACTATCACTGTAACGCCTCTCCTCATGTCTTACCTGCAACTAGTGAGGTGAGCAGGAGGAGTCCAGGACAGAAAAAGGAGGCAAAATAAGGCGTCCTTGCTTCAGATAATCATTTTAACAAGACTTTATTTAAATACGTCATGTAACACAGCAGCATCGTTTAACCAGCTTTATTTAATAGCTTTATCAACAGTTTGTGTCAGATGAGCATTAAATCTCTTCCTGATTAGATATGAGGAACAGAGGAGAATGGAGGAGGGAAGACAATGTGGTAAACTAGACATTATTGTTATTATTATTATTATTATTATTATTATTATTATTATTATTATTATTATTATTATTATTATTATTATTATTATTGCATCCACACATAAGTAAGATCATGACAAACTGGTTATGTGTCATCTAAATATAAACAACACAAGATGTATAACAGCCATTTCTTTCTTCATGGGGATCCTTTGCCTGCTTAGACTGGGGGTTGTTGCCGTGGTGATGGCCCTTGTCCCAGTGGCTGGGGGGTTCTGCACTGCAGTCCCACATCTGTGATATGGACTCTGGTCTGCTCTGATCTGGGTGGTTGCTGTGCTGGCCTCTGTGGAAATGGGTGGGCTGGCTCTTGGTGTGATCGGATCCCCAAGATATTGTTTCCTCACAGCGGCGTCAGGACAGACGGCCAAGCTGCTTTCTCTCTGCGGAGACTCAACGTCACTCTGACGGAATTTCTCATGGTCTACACGGGCCATGCTGATACGCATCTTTGAGCATTTTCAGTGGTTATACGGAAATTTGTGACCCGGGTATACGGCATATACCTGCGTATCACGTAGACTACACCACTGATTACAGCCAACCACACATTGTCTTCCCACTAATTTCTGTGTAAACTAATCACTCAGTTAAATGGAGCTTAAATGTTATATTTGAATAGTTTGGGAATTATTATTTAATCTTTTTGTTTGTTTGTCTTTCATTCTGTCCTGTCCAGCATAATGTCAAGTGATGTTCTTCCAAACATGTTTGCTTTGTTAAGGGAAGCTTTATTGACATAAAGCTCCACTTTTATTTTATTTGATCAATTTCTATTTATTGCTAAATCATGTATCAGGCCAATCTGACGGGGTTAGACGGAAAGGGGGAAGAGTGAGAAGAAAGGAAACGATACAAAAGGCAAAGCAACACAAATAGAAGTTAATATAATTTTTTTTAAGTATTTAACAGAGTAAAGCTACTATAGTCAAGATAAAAAAACACATACACTGATCCCGTGCTCAATTTATCTGTTTTTTAATTGATCTTGAGCGTAGTCATTTTTTGTTGCCATGACGATAAAACAGTGGGCGGAGTCATAAAGCAGCTAAGACGGAGCCGCGCGCCTCGGCTGGCTTCAGTGCTGCCTGTTTCAACGTCCGCATGGGGAGAGACGTGGGTTCTGTCTACCCACTCTTCTTTTGTTTTTTCACCGTCTGCTTGGCTCTCGTTTGGACACCTGTTCAAGGTAATACGTCGCCATTACTTCGCCATTACTCCGTGTTTACGTTTACAAAGCAATTTAAAAATTATCCGGAGCACCAGGAAGGAAATGTTACAGCGTAACTTTGTACAACTTGTCTTAGTTCACTTTGCTGTAAAAGCGTCTTCTTCCTGCATGTCTGTAATTGAAAATGTTGGTAGATGACAATGAATTGTTGGGGCAGTGAGAAATATTTCATAATGTACTGATTCTCAGGCGATATCCGCATCTTTTATCTGTTACTTAAATCGGAATCATGGGGGTTTTATTTAAATAGACACATGTCCTGAAACGACCTGATTCATACAAAACGTATGACATTCACGTCTGTGAGGGACATCATCACCGTTATTCAGCAGTCTAGTATTTGATGATTCAGCCAGTGGACTCACGTGAGGTTACTGAGCAAGACATGACTCATGGGATGGAGGTTTTGGTTGAAACTCATTTATATGATGTGATGCCTCTAATATAAAATGAATAACAAACAGAAATGAACGATGTCAGAAGAGAAAATGTTGGTATCACCATCTTGACAAACTAGTGTCTTAAATGGGATTTTTAAAAGTTCTTCTACATGTATGAAATTGGGAAATGGCTGTACTCTGATACTGTGAGCAATATGGAAACAGAAATGGAAATAGTTTCATCGGTGTTTATCATTGCAGTGTCATTTGGAAAGTTTCTGTGACTTCCACATCACTGGGAAAGTTATTATTAAAAACAACTTGATTAATCTTTTGTTTTGGCTTTATATTTTTAAGGTTTAGAGGGTTTTTGTTGTTGCATTTGGGAATTTTTGTGTTTTTTTTTTTTTTTTTTTTTTTTTTTGTTGTTTGTTTTGTTTTTTTAGTAATAAAAATATGACACACCCCCCAAAGTTAATCATTTTTGGAGGGGTGTCAGTGTAATGTCACCATAAAGGTTGAAAATTTGTAATTAATTTCTGGAATTAAAAATAAAAAAAGTAAATATCTAAATTTGCAGAAATTCATATTAAACTTTCCTTCTCTTTCCAGGAAAATATCAGCTGATCGGATCAGATGAGCCAATCATTGCTGTTCCTGGTGAGGACGTCACTTTGCCGTGTCACTTGGACCCTGAGGAGGACGTCCAGGACTGGACGGTGGAGTGGTCCATACCGGACCCTTCGGAAAGGCAGAGTCAAGAAGATGTAGTGTTCCTGTACAGGACGCGGATGGAGCTCCATGGCATGATGATTGTGTCGTACATCGGGAGGGCGTCTTTGTTTGTAGACGGCCTCAAACATGGAGACATGTCCCTCAAGATCAGGAATGTGACGCTGGAAGATGAGGCGAGATACAAATGTCTTTCCCTTACGCTGGATGGGGTTAAGATTAGGGAAGCGTTTGTTCAGCTTGTCGTTGGTGAGTAAAGGGTCCAAACTGACTTTTCAGGCTCTTTTCAGTCTAGAAACATATAAGTTAGTTTTTATGTCTCGTCCCTTGAATCAGATCCAAACTTAAAGGCCTCAACGACAGAGACGTCCCTGCTGCCCACGGATCTGCCTGCTCCAGATCTAGAAGAGGAGACGATGAGTTCTGGTGAGAATTGATTTTAAAGCGGAGGTCTCTGTTGGTGGTTGCAGGATTTTTTCTGACTCTTTACTGTCCTCCTCAGCAGGTCGGTCCAGGTTGGCTCTTTGGATCTCTCTCGGGGTTTTCATCATCCTGCTTGTAGCTAGCGCCTTTATCCTTCAACGGCTGCATCAAAATAGAAACGTAAGTCAGAAATAAACATGTTGCAGTGTTTTTTTTTTTTTAAATAAGATGTTTAAATAATTAATGGCTCTTCTGTTTGTTGCTGCTTTTTCTTTCCAAAGAATGAAGTTACACAATGCAAAGAATCCCTGGCCCCGCTGCCTTGCTCAGAAACTGGCATGTGTTAATGGTGATCAGTATCTCCTGAGTCTTTGCTGTCAGTCCAGGGATTTGAACCATCAGCAGCTGCAGCCACATGGAGACGCTGACCTTGACAGGCCAATCAGAGTCCTGTCAATCACTGCATGTAAGTCTGACCTGAACCTCAGCTGATGATGACTCACTCCTTCATCAGCTTCATCACTGAAGAGGCAACATGATCGCATCTAATTTGTTTCGAGCTCGTTTTTGTTTTTATTCCCCCTGAAAAAATGAGTAATTTTTCTTTTACTTTTTTATATTTTAGTGTAATTAGATTTTTTTTATTTGCCTCATGTGGTTCCTCATGGATTTGTTCCACAGTTCAGTTTTTGTTTGGAAATTTATCCTTAATAAAATGATAAAACTTAGTTTAATATAAAGTCTAATTTTCTTTCCTCTGTTTTCCTGCAGGTCTGCATGTGGCTGCAGTTCAACGCTGGAGGAATCAAAGACGTAAAAACTGAAGGATTTAACTCCTCGTAACGACTTGGCAGCTTCAACCCAAACAGGAAATTCTCTCGTATCACCTCAACATGTCCATCCAGAAGACGAGGAACTAATTTATTGTCCTTTTCATTTTCTATTTCCTGTGGAAAAATAGTTTTTCTTTGTTTTTATTTTTTTTATTTAATGTTTTTTTTTAAGAGATTTTTTTACTTGCTCAGCCAGAGAGGAACTACAGCTTTCTGTTCTAGGTTTGCCAACTTTCACTGGCTTCTCTTTATTTTAATTCCACTCCCAAACTCTAATTCATGACCCTTTGTGTTTTGGAAGAATCAGTCTCGATGGTGTTCATCGTCATCGTTGCTCTTAGTTTTGTAATCAGCTGCTGTTATTGAGTTAAATGTTTACTAGGTGACTTAAAGTGGTTATGTTCATATTGATGTAGTTTACAGACTGCATCTGATCTGTTAATGTTAGAAGGAACTGATTTCCATTGTTACCAGTTCATTACTTTAGTAGTTTAGAGTATTATTATAAGAATCTGCTCTGGTTCATGTAACCACGCCTGGATGCAGAACTAGTTTTATTTCAGGTCTGCAGGTGGTCCCAACATTACGACACAGCGCAAGCCAAAAACAAGGATTGTTATTGTGTCAAAGAGGCTACACAACAACACATGGCTTAACTAGATCAGTGTGGAGTCTGAGTAAGACTCTCTGGGTGGAGGTAATGCATACATGCTGTTTCATCAGGTTAATGTATGGCTGTGCCTGAAAACCAACCCAGTTTTGAAACTGTTAATCAGTAGAAGCAGGAGTCTGTTTGAGGTTTCTGTTGCATTGGTAACTGTACTTAAGGTCAACCCTCCCTTTTTATTGTTTGAATCATTTGAAGCAGCTGAACTGAGCCCATAAATGTTTTACTTGGGCGTAGGGCTACAACGATTAGTCAACGTTGTCGACAGTAGTTGACAATAAAAATTGTTGACAACGAATTTAGCCGTCGACTATTGTCGGCAAAAATAAATAAAAAACTACAGAGTGAGACATCGGCTGTGTCCGAATGTCCACCCTACTCCCTAACCCCTCGTTCACTACATAGGGCTGCACTACATAGTGACTCATTCTCTTGGCGATTCGGACTCGAAGCTGCCTATTTTTTCCTTGCCGCAAACCACGTGACTACCGCCGTCACCACGGCAACCACAGCCCTGTGCCTAGTCTAGATGCAGCATGGTTCAGGAGATCACCACTCCCTAAACAGTAACCGTCATTTTATACAAATAGTAATTTAAGGTGGAGTATTTTGTATTTCCTGGATATTTATGTTGGACAGTCTACCTCTGACAGAAATTCTGTCTTTCTGCATTACGATGAATGTTGCACTAAATATTAGTATGTTTAGTTTAATACGAGGATCTGACAGAAGTTGTTAATGTTAAGTCTGTTTGATGAGCCTGTAAGATGGTTAAAGAATAAATAAAATGTTGAAATGACCACAGTGAAGGTTTTCTGTCCTGCAGCTGCTCTGTCAGCTGATTTCAGCTTTTCTTCACGAAGCATCCTTCCATTAGCCGACCTCTGGTGGAGAAACTCTCCAACTCTTGCTATTCTTTACAATTTTTCAGGCTCTTCCTGCTGTTCTCAGCTTGTAATATTTAGTATAAAAACTCACCATCAAACCCTTTGACTCCTGGGAACTGCTTTTAGGCCCCTGCTGGAAAATTGAATACCCATGAAGAAGCGAGTGTTTCTCTCCAACCAAGAGGTGTGTTTGATTAGTTTTAGTCATAAAGGGAAAACTAGTGATATTTTAAGGTTTTCTATATGTGTCACTGGTGACGAGTAAATAATGATGGCACATTGCACAAATAAGTTTCAGGTTTTCCTAACAATAATAATAATCAGTATTAAAATGAACATAACTTCAGAATTATGTTGTAATTATGTGTAAACCTCTATCATCTCTACAAAGGTTAACTCTGGTCAAGTGAACCCGAACAACATTGTTATATCGGTTGTCAAAGTCCCCCTGTTGGGGGACATCAGGTTTTAAGAGGTTAAGCCCATACCATGAACCTTCCACCTCCGTGCTTGACATTTGAGATGTTTGAAGAGAAATTACAGGGACACAGTTTACCAGCACATACATGTTGCTGTGCATTATAACATCTCCACTTCGGTCTGGTCTATCCAAATGACATTCAGTCTAATTCACCAATATCTTTAAAGAATTTTCTCTCGTTCTTAAATTAAGACAATCTGATTAATGAAAGTGTTTCAGACCTTTAAATTGTTTGCATCTCTTCTCTTAGATTACTAAATGCAAATCTCCTCAGAAATTTAAAAAGGATGTGCCAGCTGTCATTAATTTACAGAGCTACACACCCAAATCCACCCAGAAAAAGGCCTGAGACGGAAGGGCCATGTACAGTCAGTGTATTGTATCTATGGCTGGCAGACTGTAGACACCTGTGATGCTAATTAGTGGACACACTTTGGATTAACATGTTCCTTTGGTCACATTATGTTCAGTCTTTTCTAGGGGTACCATCATTTTTGTCCAGGCCTGTTTAATGAGTTTATTTTTTTAAATAATTCTGTTGAAGCATGGTTGAAAAGCAATGTCTGACTTTCATTGGTTAAATTTCATAGAATTTTTATTTATTATTACTACTTTTGTCAGATTTAAGTTATTTCTGTGTTTTTTTTTTCCCCATTGACCAAAGGGTACCAACAATTTCATCCATGTGTGTATCTGCTCAGGCTTGCACTGCTTGGGTCATTAAATATTTTAAGATTGAGTAGAAGAATGGCGCCCCCAGTTGGTATAAAGGTGACAGTCTGGTGCTGATGTAACAATAAAGCAAGAATGACTTGCATAAGTGTTGGTTAGGAAAAGAAAAATCTCTGACTCCCTGTATGTATAAACTACCGTGGCCCTGAAGCAAAGGGTACAAGAACAAAAATACAATAAATAGAAGTTTGTGAATTTAAAAAATTCTGCAATATTTCTGAAAAGTATTTTTTGTTTAGTGTAAATGTAGTATTTTGTATAATATGTTTACACTTCAATATTTCACTGCATGCAGGCTGAACAATATTATGTATACTATGTATATTATGTAGCAAACATTTATTGGATGACATTAAATACGATAAAAATACACTTTAAAAAGTGCTTAAACAACAGAAATATTAATGCCTTAGTTCTGATATTTAATAAACAGCTTATTAAATATCAGCACTAATTGTTGCTTTTCTTTACTGGTATTTCTGTCTCATTTCAGCCTCACCATGTAATCAAAGTACAGTCTTCATGACATCATCATCATAAGGGCACCATAGTTGTACTCACTGATTCTATAGTTTACTAAAACTTAGCTAATTTTTGTGACCTGAAGTCACAAAATTAGGAAAACAGCGGGGTACAACATAAAAGAAACAGAGGCTGCTCGGGTGAGAAGCTTCGGGGGATGGGTGTCGACAGCTCCATGGTCTGCTAGATCAGAGGTCCCCAACCCTGGTCCTCAAGGCCCACTATCCTGCAGGTCTTAGATGTCTCCCTGCTGCAACACACCTGATTCAAATTAAACGGCTCTCTGACAGGCTCTGCACAAGTCTGCAACTGAGCCATTCAATTTGAATCAGGTGTGTTGCAGCAGGGAGACATCTAAGACCTGCAGGATAGTGGGCCTTGAGGACCAGGGTTGGGGACCTCTGTGCTAGATGACTGAGAACCAGACAGACCAGCCACAGTTTGTCCGTCTGGGCAGCGTCCTGTTTGACGTGGTGGTCAGGGACTTAGGGGCTCCTCAGGGGACTGTGCTGTCTCCTTTTCACCTTATACACCACTGACTTTCAGTACAACACTGAGTCCTGCCACCTTCAGACCTTTAAATATGTAATGAATCTATAGGAATTCTACTTTTTCCAATGGAATTACTGAAGTAAATTAAATTATCTATGATGATCCAATTCATTAAGATGCACCTGTACAAACAATAAAATAAAGAGTTTTGTTTGGCTGCAACGAGAGCTGGGATGATATTGGCAGCATGGCAGCCAGCTAGCTGCTGCATGCTACATTTACAACCCTATTTATGCCATTTCCTGCCCCTCCACCACAAACAAAAGAGCCCCTGGAAAATATCCCTTGTGTCCCCAAGTACCCCAAAGGGTACCTGGATCCCCATTTGAGAAACTCAGTAGCCATGGAGGGAAAATCATCCTCTCATTTGTTTGTAATTGGTATTTCAGCAAGAAAGAAAAGTGTCCAATGACCAGAAATTTCACTTCAGTTTCATTTAGTGAATTTACTGGATGGAATCTGAACTAACTGCTTTTACACTGTCAGTCAAAAAGGACGGCAGAAATCATCGCAAGGCAAACCACAGCCAGGATCTTGGAAAAGGAAAAATGGGATGAGGAATCTGGAAAGTTAAAACAAATTCCAACATTAATAAAATTTGTCCTGTTTAAAACTTAACAAAAATAAAATAAAATGTTAAAAATCAACTTTTTATACCTGGAACATGAATGTGTGTCTCTCTGATCTGCTTAATGTTCTTCTGTTGGATTCTACACACAAATCTGTTGTTTCCCTTCTCCACAGTCACTCTGCTGCTGACATTATAGAGACCATCAGGACCTCTGACTGTCTCCGTAGGTCTAGCAGAGAGGTGGTTTCCCTTTCCATACAGCCAGAACACCTCAGGTTCTGGATACCAGCCTGCAGAATGACAGTGTAACACCACTCTGCTGCTGCTATCGGAAGAAACCTCTATGATGGCTGTAGAGACCGAACCTGGTGGTAGACAGATAAAAAACAGGAATGTTTAGACCAACATGTTCATTCTGCTACAGAAACTGAACTCATGTCCTCCAGTAGTCTTCAGTCTGAGCACCAGGGGCCACTTGTTCAAACGTAATCCCATCGGACTTTGGTTATTGGACAGGATCAAATCGTGAAAATGTCGTTCAGAAGAAATTCTAAAATCAGCTTGGATCACGTAATCCAATCCTGGTGGTTATCTGGATAAAAATCTCAGTTTGTGTTGTTTAAAACTTTTGTGTAGGATCCAGATAACTTTGATCCAAAAAACGGGATTATCCTGATCCCAACAGAGGGCTGGATTACAAGGTGGATTTCAGGAGGAAACTGCAGTAAAACAGCTGATCAAATAGAACTTTTAATTCGGTGCACATGCTTATATTTGTATTTTGTACCTGACTTGTTTAACTTTAACAGTGACGTTAAGCCTTTCAATAGTAAAGCAAGAATAAAACATATCTTGTTCCCATGGAAATAAACCCCCAAACAAATTATATAACAAACACACATAATAATTAATCTTCCTCTCAGTCATCACTGCATAATCAGAAGAGAACCAGTCAAAAAATATGTCTAACGACTGCATCCCTCACTACACGTTCAGTCTGTCCCTCATTCTGACAGAACGCCAGAGGTTGGGTCAGTACTTCACCATGGGACTCTAGTGCATAATTAACATTGTCACAGAGAGGGACAGTCCACCTGGTAGCAGGACAATACACGCACGTATGACGTTACATGCTTTCTGTGGGTCCACTCACTAGTAGTTAAGGCATGCAAACCGTCTCTTCAGAACTCCATTTAAACATTCGATTGCACATCTTGTTCTGCTATGAGCAGCGTTGAAGCGCGCCTGGGCTGGTGTGGCCAGAGCAAGAAAGGGCGTCATCAGCCATGGTGGGAGTGGTGTGATGGCCATACCTACAGCCACACAAAGGTGGTAACCCCCACTACACCAACACATTTCAGTTATGTTAGTTAACACTATTTTGTTTATATTTGGTTTAAATTAGGTTGAATTGCTTTAGTTCTCTTTTGTTAGCGCACACATTAGAGCACCATTGTATTTTCAATTCTGTTTAAGTTTTGTGTATTTAACATACATTCTTTTCTCTTAATGGCGCTGAGGGAGTCTTATGAACACTTGGGGGCAGAAGTGAGCACAACTGGTAGAAGCTAAGGAGCAGGAAGGGCCATGGCCTAGACCAAGCCAGCTCCTTCCAGAGGGGAGATCAGTTGCCTCCATGTTCTTTAAATGTTTAGATTTGTTGTTTGGATTTTGATTAGTTTAACTAGTAATGAGACAAAACCTAAACTAACTGTTTAGGTTTTGTCTCATTGTTTAATGTATTAGTGTTTGTTAACTCCTCATGTGTTTTAGACTGGTCTGATCAGCCAGTATTTAAGTGCCCCTTTGTGTCATGTTTGTTAGGTCAGTTTGGTTCTTGTATTAGTTTGGCTTTCTTTAAGTTTCATGTTAAACAGTTAAAGTTTTCTGAGTTATTGTTATACTTTTGTTTAGTTTTGTTCATTTGACCTTTTTTAAGGACCCAAAAAATGTGTGTGAGTATTCTTTGGGGTAAATAAAACCCATTCCTTTGTAAAACCAACTGTGTCTTTGTCCTTCACCAGCTCAGTCCCTCACAAGTGGAAAGGCGCCGTCTCCTAATATGATGCCCACAAGTTTAGAGCTCTCTACAAGGCACTCTCCCTCAGGAAACAAGCATCATGAACAGACCCGGCCATTTCACCCCACAGTTTGTGATGGCGAAGTCAGCGTCGCCCACAAGTTAGATGTTGATGCTGTCGCTCCCCTCCTCAGATGGGGAACCCTGAACAGTCTTTATTTTGTTAATAAGTAGAGATTAAGCCTATTTTCTTTAAGACGTTTTCACACTATCCACAACGTAGGTGGACATGTACTTGTTTTATATGTGTTGTGGCTCCAAAGAGGTGTCATACGATCTTAAGTAGAAGTGGATGTTTATGGTTTCTGTGTGTTCTCTCACAATAAAAATCACTTGACGTGACCCCAAACCGTCTCTTCTACCTGTTCTTCATGTAGCCGGAAGCCCACATTGATTTACATGCTGGAAATCTAGATTTTGTGATCCTGGAAAACAGGATTCTGGATCAGGGTGATCCAATCCTATTTTGCTTTGAATAACCACAATAAAAGTAAGGTGGATTACATGAGCCGCCATCCTGAAAAACGGGATCCGGATCTGGCCCGAATGCAGATAGCTTTTATCCAGATTAATTTCTTTGAACAACCGGCCCCAGAAGTTATTTAGTGTTTCAGCTGTTCCTGCTGCATGTGGATGTAGATTTAGATCATCTTGCTAATCAAACATCATTATTCCTGCTTAACCTCAATTTCTGTGTTTGGGTCCCTTCAACAAGTACAACAAACATTCTGTGTTTACCCACCTACGGTTAGATGAACAAATGAAGCCTCTCCTAGTTGGGGAATGAGACATCTGTAAGTTCCTTCATCACTGAGAGTTACTCTGGACACTGTGAGTGAAACGTCTCCATGCTTCAGTTTGTCTCTGGACAGAAATGTTCTTCCCACATAAGATGGCTGCTTATCACGATCGTCTTCCTTATTTTCTCTCCACACATGTATAAATCCAGGAGTAAGATCAGGTCTCCCCCACTCCAACACCAAATATGAAGCATCTGCCGGAGTGCTCAGGAAACATGGTAATATGACGTCACCACCAACGAGCGCCACTACTTGCAGAGATGGACCACCATGAGAACCTGCAAAGAAACAAAGTCCAACTGTAACTGCTGCTCTAGTTTACTATGGTCACTGTGCTGAACTCAAAGAGGCTCAACATGTTGACCACTGTTTCATAATTTTATACCATTTCCACATCGTGTAACTCTACTATACGTAGAGTTTACCTTGGCAGGACAGATGTGCTGGCAGCAGAAAAAATAGCAGTTGTGAAGGAAGTAGGCAGAAACATCCAGAACACCTGATCTTCTGAAAGAACATCACTCATATCTGAAATTTGAGATATTAATGAATTTCCCAGTTTCCTGCTTTACATTTCCTCACAGAAAACAAAATTATATTAATTTTAATGTTTGTTTTGTTAAATTTCACAGCAATGACACCAACTGAAAAATTCTTACCTCAAGGAAACGTTCCAGCTGGACAGAAAAGAAAAACATCTGGGAAGAAATAACAGAAAACAAAAACATTAGAAATGTACTTTAAGCAATTTATGTTACATGTTGAAGACAAATGAATTTAAAAACTTTAATGTTACACTGAGGGCCCCTAACTTTGATCTCATAGTATTTGTCAGTGTAACGTGTAGGGGTTGCCAGCCCTCTTTCTGGAGTCATAGGTAAGGTGATATAACAGCATCAGAAGACAGTTATTTGAGGCTGATCTGTAAAGTCAAATAAAGCCGTTTCATTAAAGAAACATTATAGAACTTTGGCAGATGTTCTCCGTGAGACGCCCTCTAATAATAAACTAGATGCCTTTAAGTTTAGATCTAATCCATGGGACGAGACGTAAAAACTGATTTATGTGTTTCTAGACTGAAAAAGCCTGAAAAGTCAGTTTGGACCGTCTACTCACCCTGTACAGGAACACATCTTTCCAGCTCTGCCTTTCCGAAGGGTCCGGTATGGACCACTCCACCGTCCAGTCCTGGACGTCCAGCTCAGGGTCCAAGTGATACGGCAAAGTGACGTCCTCACCAGGAACAGCAACGACTGGCTCATCTGATCCGATCAGCTGATATTTTCCTGGAAAGAGAAGGAAAATTGAATATGAATTTCTGCAAATTTAGATATTTACTTTTTTATTTTTAATTCCAGGAATTAATTACAAATTTTCAACCTTTATGGTGACATTACTGACCCCCCCCCCCAAAAAAAATTATAGATTTTGGGGGTGCGTCATAATTTCATTATTATTATTATTAAAAAAACAAACAAAAAAAACCAAAAATGTAACACAAAAAGCCACGAATGCAACAACAAAAACCCTCTAAACTTTAAAAATATAAAGCCAAAACAAAAGATTAATGAAGTTGTTTTTAATAATAACTTTTCCGGTGATGTGGAAGTCACAGAAACTTTCCAAATGACACTGCAATGATAAACACAGATGAAACTATTTCCATTTCTGTCTCCATATTGCTCACAGTATCAGAGTACAGCCATTTCCCAATTTCATACATGTAGAAAAACTTTTAAAAATCCCAGTTAAGACACTTAGTTTGTCAAGATGGTGATACCAACATTTTCTCTTCTGACATCGTTCATTTCTGGTTGTTATTCATTTTATATTAGAGGCATCACATCATATAAACGAGTTTCAACCAAAACTGCCATCCCATGAGTCATGTTATTGTAACGGCTTCTCGACTGTAAGGATGACTCGATCAGTTGCTTTTATAACTGCTCTTTTAATCAGCTGAACATAGGTCGCTGTTGGCCGCGACCACGCTGTACAACTTCGCCCGGAACTCTCTCTCTTCTTCTACGCTCATCCCTCTTCTTCTACGCTCTCTCATCATTAACACTGCAGCATAACAGATGAACATGCAACTTAAGTAACACAGAATCAATGCTAACCACAACACATTACACTACCCCCCCTTCACTAAGCCACTCGCCCCGAGGGGTCAAAGACAAAGTCTCTCAGGTGGGCAGGAGGTCTTCTCCGACGTCGGGGCCGCCCCGGGGAGGGTCCATTGGGCTGTGGGGGTGAGTCAGGTGGTCGCACAGCAGTTGACGTAACTGGAGACGGTTGCGTCGGAAGGGCTGGAGTGGAGGACGGAACAGGGCAGGGGCGGGCAGTCGAGTAAAGAGGATTTGTGAGGTCAGCCCTCCCCTGGTTCTGAGGTGTGGACGGCCCAGGGCGCTGGTATGGACGTGCATCACCCCTATAGGGGGCCAATCTGTCCCGGTGCAGGACCACCCTCCGCCCCCTTGGTGGTAGTTTAACCCTGTATACTACCTCACCTAATCGTGCCAGCACTTCGCACGGCCCCACCCAGTGGCAGTCCAACTTGGGGCACCGGCCCTTTTTCCTCTTCGGGCTATACACCCACACCAGGTCTCCATCCACAAAACTCCTCCCCTTTGCTCTCACGTCGTAGTTCCGCTTCTGGCGCATACCTGCCTTCTGCAGCTGGTCTCTAGCAAAAGCGTGCGCAGACTCCATGCGGTCTTGGAGCTTCCTTGCATACTCCGGGCCTGGTGGAACTGCTGGCGAGTCGGGAGGTCTGCCCAACGCCATTTCCGCTGGCACCCGCAGCTCCCGCCCCAGCATAAGCAGAGCTGGCGTGCAGGAGGTGGAATCCTGCACTGCTGACCTGTACGCCATTAGGATGAGGGGAAGGTGCAAGTCCCAGTCGCGTTGGTGCTCAGCGGTCAATATGGCTAGCTGCTTTGCCAGGGTTCTGTTGAACCGTTCTACAAGCCCGTCGCTCTGAGGGTGCAAAGGTGTTGTACGGGTCTTGTGTATGCCCATCCGCTCACACAGAGCTGCAAACACACTGGACTCGAAGTTCCTTCCCTGGTCACTATGAAGGACTTCTGCCGCCCCGAACCTCGTGAACATGCCCTCCACCAGCACGTCCGCCACAGTCTCTGCCTCCTGATTTGGAATGGCGTAGGCCTCTGGCCACTTCGTGAAATAGTCCATGGCGACCAGCACATAGCGGTTGCCCTGGTCTGTGCGGGGGAACGGACCCATCACATCAACCGCCACCCTTTCCATTGGGGCTCCTACCTGTAATTGTTGGAGTTGAGCCCGCGACTGGTCTGAAGGCCCCTTATATGCTGTGCACAAGTCGCAGCGGCGACAGAAGTCCTGCACATCTCTTCGCTGCTGCCCCCAGTAGAAACTTTGCTGCAGCCGACGGAGTGTTTTTGTGACCCCAAAGTGCCCTGCTCCTGTTGTCCCATGTGAAGCCTGTAGCACTGTCTCTCTAAGCCCCTTCGGGACCACTACCTGCCATCTCAGTTCCCCAGTGGCCGGGTCAGTCCATGCCCTCTGGAGCACCCCACTGTCCAGACGGAGAGTCTCAAACTTTGCCACAAGCCCTTTTGTGGCTGGAGAGTGCCCTGCAACATCCTCCCACCGGGGTTTTTGTCCAAGCTCCACCCACTGTAACACCGGCTGCAGGTCTGCATCCTGTTCCTGCTGTGCCCTCCAGCTGGCCGCGTCCACTATTCGCGTCTCCCTGCAGACTGGATGTTCTTCTGAGTGCACAGCCTCAGCACGAAGCGCACTCTCACGAGCATCCCTCTTTTCACAGTAGCGACAACCATCTAGAGCACAGGGTCGCCGGGACATGGCATCTGCATTTGTGTGGCGTGCCCCCACTCTGTACTCCACGCTGAAATCATAAGGGGCCAGTTCCTCCAACCAGCGTGCAACCTGTCCTTCCGGCTCTTTAAACGACATCAACCACTGAAGAGCTGCATGGTCGGTCCGAACCGTGAAAGGCAGGCCACACAGATGGTACCGGAAATGGCGTATTGCCCTCACAATAGCCAGGAGCTCTCTACGGGTTACACAGTAGCGGCGTTCAGCCTTGTTGAAGGTCTTGCTGAAATATGCCACTACTTTCTCCCCCTCTGGACTATTCTGACTGAGTACAGCTCCCATCCCCACATCGCTGGCGTCCGTGTCGAGAATGAACCGTAGGTTAGGGTCTGGGGGGCGAGGATGGGGGCTTCAGTTAAAGCCTTCTTCAATGCAGTGAAAGCCTGCTCACACTCTGGCGTCCAAATGAAGTCACTGTCTCTCTGCTGCAACCGAAACAGGGGTGCCGCTATACATGAGAACCCCCTAACGAACCGCCTGTAGTAGGATGCCAGTCCAATGAAACTTTTCAGCTCACGCAGGTTAGCAGGGATGGGCCACTCCTTCACCACCTGCACTTTCTCCTCCAGTGTGCTGATTCCTTCTCCACCTACTCTGTGCCCCAGGAACTCCAGCTCTCTCCTCATGAACCGGCACTTATCTGGGTGGAGCTTGAGCCCAGCAGCCGCTATTCTCTGTAGGACCCGCCGCAGGGCACCCAAAGCCACCTCGAAAGAACTCCCATGGACTAAGATGTCGTCCAGGTACACCAGGCATTCCTGCCTGGGGACATCAGCCAAAACCTTCTCCATCAACCGTTCGAAAGTGGCCGGGGCATTACACAGACCGAAACAGAGGACCCGAAATTGCCACAGACCTTTACCAGTACAGAAAGCGGTCTTTGGTCTGGCATCTGGGCTAAGAGGCACCTGCCAATACCCGCTGCGCATGTCCAAGGAGGAAAACCAGGATGAACCGGACACCAGGTCCAGGGACTCATCGATCCTAGGGAGAGGGTAAGAGTCCTTTTTGGTGACACTATTTAGTGGCCTGTAGTCCACACAGAATCTCATTTTCTGGCTGTTCTTTTTATTGACCATGACCACTCCGGAGGCCCAGGGGCTGTCTGAGGGCTCAATGATGCCACCCTTCTGCATCTCCTCAATTGCGCTGTCAGCTGCAGTCTGGCGTGCTAGAGGCAGGCGCCGGGGGCGTGATCTGATGGGCCGGGCCTCTCCGGTGTCAATCTCATGTTGTATGAGATGGGTCAGACCCACTTCCTCGTCTGTGAAGGCAAAAATGTCTCTAAAGTCTAGCAGTAGCTGCCACAGCCCCTCCCGCTGCTCAGCCTCCAGACCTTCACAGTTGCGTCTCCATAGCTCCTGCACCGCCGCCAATCTGACAGTTTCTGCGTCTGGGGGCTGCAGGGCCATAGTGGGGGTTTGGACCGTGACTGTAGCACTGGAAGGGAGGGGTGCCGGTAAAACAGCAGGCGCCTGAAGCGGATGGTTGGTCTCCTGCTCTGTCTCTGCTGCTCTCAAGACTGGTTGCTGGGGACCTGGGGTCTGAGCGGGGTGTATCATTTTGACTGCATGACCTCCATCTACAGTCAGCGTGTTACTTCCCAGGTCTAGGACACAGTGGATGGTCCTTAAAAAGTCCAGCCCCAATATGCAAGGGTCCTTTACATCCGCAACCCACACCTTAAAGTCCACAGTTAATCCCCCCACTGATATAGTCACCACTCCTCGTCCCAGCATCGGGGCCAGCTCACCGGTCACGGTCCGAAGCTTCACAGCTGTCGAGTCCAACTGTGTGCCTGCTGGGACTACATCCGGCCTCATCAGAGTAGCAGTTGACCCCGTGTCCACCAGTGCAACACATGGAGTCCCAGCCAGAATGATTGGCACATGACAGACGTTCTCAGTGTGAGTCCAACCCACCACGCTGGCGGATTCAGCCCTATCGCCTGCTTCTGGGGGAAGTGGATCCCCACTTCCCCGGCTGTGGGGCTGGGCCGTACCTGATGACAAGGCTACAGTATGGGACGCTGCAGCAGAGATCTGCGTGGTCCCATCTACGCAGACCCCGGGCCGTTTCCCTGTACCCCAGCGCGCTTCGGGCACCGCAAGCTGATGTGGCCAGTTTGTCCGCACACCCAGCACACAGGGGGATCCCGGGCCCGGCCAGGCCGAGAGCTGCTGCGTGGTGGTTGCAGTGTGACCGCTCGGATGAGTTCGGTTAACTTGGTCGCCCAGGCTGGTCTCTCCTGGTCGGGGCTTTCTCCGGTTGCCGTTCTCACATCAAGGCTAGTTTCACTTGAGGTGACCTGTCCTGCTCCAGCTCCAACCACCTCACGTTCCACAGCCAGTTCTAACGCCTCCTGCAGGGTACTGGGGTGAGCTAGTTGTGTCTGCACGCGCAGCTCTCTGGGGTTTATGGCTCGTATGAACTGGTCTCTTGCTAACTCACTCTGTACATCGGCAGGCATGTGGCTGTATGCCCGTCTTGCTAGGGTCTCAATGTCATTAGCCAGCACCCTGAGTGGTTCTCCAGCCCGCCTCATCCTACTTGCCAGCTCTGAACGTAGCACACCCGGTTGGTTATACTGTCCAAACCGCCGCTTAAGAGCCCCAACTAATGCCTTATAGTCATTCCGTTCGGCCGGGCTGAGCAACAACAAACATGTCAGAGCCTCGTCTGTGAGGCACAGAGCCAGCTGAAGTGCCATGCCCTCTTCAGACCATCCGGCTGCCTGCGCTAACAGCTCGAATTGGGCATGGAACGCTTCCCAGTCCGCCTTCCCATTATACTTGGGCGTTTTCATTTGAAGCTGGCTACCGTGGGCGCCGCCATCTTTGTTTACATGCGGTCTGGCGGGATGCTCGGCGACTCTCGCGGGGTTTTCAGCCCTCCCGGCGCGCTCTGCAGCGCCCACTGAGCCAGTCCCAGCCACACTAGTTAGCTTCATAGCCATATCCTTCACATGAGCCTTGCGGTCCGCCGGCCGGTCGAGCTCCTCGCCCCAGTCCGAACCCTCGTCCGGGTCCTCCTTCACCCCAGGACAGATGTAAGGCACGTTGCGTCGAGCAGCCATCTTCCTCGTAAGACGACAGGGGTAGCCACGGAAAACGACAGTGCGGAGCAATTGGCTGTTCACTTCTGACACCAATGTAACGGCTTCTCGACTGTAAGGATGACTCGATCAGTTGCTTTTATAACTGCTCTTTTAATCAGCTGAACATAGGTCGCTGTTGGCCGCGACCACGCTGTACAACTTCGCCCGGAACTCTCTCTCTTCTTCTACGCTCATCCCTCTTCTTCTACGCTCTCTCATCATTAACACTGCAGCATAACAGATGAACATGCAACTTAAGTAACACAGAATCAATGCTAACCACAACACATTACATTATGTTCAGTAACCTCACGTGACTCCACTGGCTGAATCATCAAATACTAGACTGCTGAATAACGGTGATAACAGACGTGAATGTCATACGTTTTGAATGAATCAGGTCGTTTCAGGACATGCGTCTATTTAAATAAAACCCCCATGATTCCGATTTAAGTAACAGATAAAAGATGCGGATATCGCCTGAGAATCAGTACATTATGAAATATTTCTCACTGCCCCAACAATTTATTGTCATCTACCAACATTTTCAATTACAGACATGCAGGAAGAAGACGCTTTTACAGCAAAGTGAACTAAGACAAGTTGTACAAAGTTAAGCTGTAACATTTCCTTCCTGGTGCTCCGGATAATCTTTAAATTGCTTTGTAAACGTAAACACGGAGTAATGGCGAAGTAATGGCGACGTATTACCTTGAACAGGTGTCCAAACGAGAGCCAAGCAGACGGTGAAAAGCCAAAAGAAGAGTGGGTAGACAGAACCCACGTCTCTCCCCATGCGGACGTTGAAACAGGCAGCACTGAAGCCAGCCGAGGCGCGCGGCTCCTTTTTAGCTGCGTCATAACTCCGCCCACTGTTTTGTCATCATGGCAAAAAAAAATGACTACCCTCAAGATCAATTAAAAAACAGATAAATTGAGCACGGGATCAGTGTATGTGTTTTTTTTATCTTGACTATAGTAGTTTTACTCTGTTAAATACTTTAAAAAAAGAAAATTTAGATTAACTTCTATTTGTGTTGCTTTGCCTTTTGTATTGTTTCCTTTCCCTTTCTGTCTAACCCCGTCAGATTGGCCTGATACATGATTTAGCAATAAACAGAAATTGATCAAATAAAATAAAAGTGGAGCTTTATGTCAATAAATCTTCCCTTAACAAAGCAAACATGTTTGGTAGAACATCATTTTACTTGACATTATGCTGGACAGGACAGGGTAACAAACAAACAAACAAACAAAAAGATTAAATAACAATTCCCAAACTATTCAAATAGTATAACATTTAAGCTCCAAGTGATTAGTTTACACAGAAATTAGTGGGAAGACAATGTGTGATTTCATAACTTTTACTTTCTCGGTCATGAATTAGCCACGAAGCCGGCCCGTTTGGACCATGAGGAATCCCGTCAGAGTGACGTTGAGCCTCCACAGAGAGAAAGCAGCTTGGCCGTCTGTCCTGATCCTGACCTGCGTTCCTTAACACCTGGTGGCTGGTTGCTAGACAACCGCGAATTAAAGAGTGGCGGATAAGAGGAAGAAGAAGATGCAGCAGCAGCAGAACAAGAAGAGGAAAAAGATTTTTTGGGTGGTACGAGTAATTAATGGAGAGGGAATGCAGAGAAAAAACATGAAAAGAAAACAAAATCAAATCACACTGTTTCAGTGTGTCAGCCTGTTGCTACTGGTGCTGTTTCCATTGTCGATTCGGGGAACACCATAGTTACACGGTTACGGGCGGGGAGGACAGCCTGACGCTGTTGTCCAACCTGGGCCCCGTTTCAGAAAGCGGGTTTAGTGAAAACTCAGAGTTTTTCAACCCAGGTGTGGCAGGAGGTTGTTTTCCCCCTGGCCACTATGTGGCATTGCCAGTTCTGGCTACAACCACCTGGGTTAACACCGTGATTAGGGGGCGGCGCCACGGCCCTTTTTAACAGCAGATGGGTTTGCTCCACAGGTCGTTTTCTTCAATCTCCCGTGGTGGTTGTGGCTGGCGTGGCGGAGCTGTAGCCTTAGCGTGCTGGTTAGAGTCGGGCTTCCACACAGCGCGAGTGGCTGCTGGGGTGTGGAGAGCCGACTTCTCCAAGTGTATCCATTTGCGGCCTGCAAGAAAGAGGCGTGGCGTATAGTAGGCGTGTCGAGCAGTGACGTCACTAATCGACACGCCCACTACATGGCGTATAGTAGGCGTGTCGAGCAGTGACGTCACTAATCGACACGCCTACTTCATGACACGACGACGGTTCTTAAAGGGATATGAGCCCAATTAACTACTAATACAGTTTGAACGTTATTATAGCTGCTCAAAATTCATATTTGCCCTAATGAATCTATTCAAAAACGTACGACCAGTGCACGCTGACCACGTACGGACCAGTGGGAGCGCGCACGGACCATCTGAGCTCCACAGTGTGTTTCACTGGTCGCCCTGCTGCAGGACTTAATTAATATTAAAGTCGCAAATTATCCTACAAAAGCTGGCATTACTTCATACTCAGAAAAATGTATTTTCCATTAATCAATAGGGATCAATAAGGAAAGTTTTCTTTGACTCTCAGGAAAAAACAATCAGGACAATAACTAATGAGCTAAACAATAATAAATAGATAAGGTCAGCACTTGTGTGTAAGAGCATAATTTGCAGATTTATTTGAAAAGGGGGGCCTATGTTGTAATATTATGAATGTGAAAGTAGTAAATTAAAAAAGTAAAAGAATGTCTAATGGCAGTAATTTTATTAATCCTTAATGGCTCCCATGCTTTCTCTCTTGACATCAACAGGCTCGTCGGCAGCATCAGCTAAACCTGGGCTCTGGAAAGCTGTGGGCCTCTCCAGTGGAGCTCAGTTGCTGGTTCTCTCTCTAACCTGTAACACCTCTTGGTCTTTATTTGGAATTCTGATGTGAGCATCTCCTTCCAAGGTCTTGGCCTTTTTGTGACAAGCATCAATTCATTTCTAATGCTTATGAACTGTAAAATGTGTTTGTAGTGAAGCAGGAGATCTTATAACATTAATTTGTAATCTGTTACTTTATGTACATGTTTTTTTTTTATGTATTCATGTGAATGGCTCTGTGAAATGTAGAAAGAATATGGTCTAACAAAACAAAATATATAATAAAATATTGATTTCTTTATCTTTTGCATGTTTGTCCCACTGTGGCTTTTGTGTTTTAATTGTTCCTCCCCCCTTTTTTTTCTTGTCAGGTGCTGCGGCCCGGGGCAGCCCCCCCATCCCTGGTGGTGGTTCACATCCCTTTTCGTGCAGTGTGAGTGTGTGTTTACACGGGTGGTTTAGAACACGGACCCCTCTTTTCCTTTGTTGCGGGTTGGAGCTGCCGCGGGCTGGGTTAGCCCTGACAGTGAATTCCCTTTTTTTTCCACAGTGCTACCGCTTCTTTGGATTGTTTTGAACTTTAGTTATTATTGCATTGTTTAATAAAGCTGTATTGTTTTAGTTGACACGTCTCTGGCCTGTGGTATTCTCAATACGAACTTAACAGAGGGGGAGGCGTGGTCCCTGACTAGCTACCGCGCCGCCCCATTACACAGAGTTGCGCTTTAAACTCAGTTTGTTTAACCCGCTTTCTGAAACAGGACTCTGATGAGTGGAATTCGTGTGTTAAACAGCAGGTGATTGGCATATTAAATTCTATAAAACTAGCTAACTAAAGTGGTGGTTTCATACCTCTCTCTCTGTGTGTGTCTCTGTGTGTGTGTGTGTGTGTGTGTGTGTGTGTGTGTGTGTGTGTGTGTGTGTGTGTGTGTGTGTGTGTGTGTCTGGTAGAAGAGACTACGACCTGGCCGGTCTTGTGGACTGGGAGTCAGGTAGGGGAATTTAAAAACAGGCATCTTAGGGTGGAGAAACGGAAAGTTAGGTAAATGTTGGACATTTAAAGCTGGTAGAAACTATTTAATAGTGATGGTGTAATGAAGCCCCGTGAATGTGTTGAATCTTTCTGGCCAATTGCATCGCCAAATGTCTCATTACTCGAGGCCCCATTTAACAGCACACTTGGTAGTACTGACATCTGCTGGTCATTTGATGCCCAGCAGTCCACCTGTCAAATTAAATGTTATCCACACACCATTTGATATGTAAACTGTATTGTGTGTGTCGCTACAGGCCTCATTTGGACACGCCCCCTTTACTCGATGCAGTCCTCGGGGCTTTGGTGTCAGACGTAACATCATTACTATTTAAATGTACAAAGTTAACGCTATATAAGCATGTTATTATGGTTACATAAAAATGAAGACAATTCATAGTCATCTTAAATGTCGTTAATTAGGACAGCTTGTACACCATCAAATAAATAACATACGTGTGTTATTTGTAGTTGTCTCAATATTCAAGCTATTCCAAGAGTGGAATGTTTGCCTCTATATTTTTTCCATGAATTTTTATTTATTGAAAATGGATTTGTCTTGTTCTGTCAGTGGCTGTTCAGTGGTTAATTAAAGTGCAGCTGTTAATCAGTTTACATCAAACTTTATTTGTAAAGCGTTTTTCTTGCCAAAGGCAACACAAAGTGCTTTACATGATGGAAAAAAATGTATGCATATTAAAGTAAAACAAGCCATCACACACTATATGACATAGCAATTTAAGAACACACCCGTCATTGTATCTCTCACAGTCACACAGACGTCCACATATATGCAAAAACAGAGCCGCCCTCCCTCCCTACATTATGAACAATGGGAACCAATTCACAGCTGTGAGCCGTTCATTTGTGAGCCATTCTTTTTATATACAAATTTTTGACACTGCCTTCATCAAATCAAATCTAACTTTATAAAGCGCTTTTCATGTCATAGGCAACACAAAGTTCTTTACATGATTAAAAACAATGAAATTGTTCACATAGTCACATACACACACACACGCCAAGCCCAATCCCCCCCCTTCCAGCTAAAAATGACTGAATGAATAAATAAATTAATAAATACGTAAATAAGAAGTAGTACAGTTGAGTAAAATAAAAATAAAATAAATAACATTTGTGACATTATAGAAGTCTGATGTCCAACACGCTCCATTCATGTGACGCATCTATGGGCAGAGAGTATTGTTTGGAAACAAATGCTGTGAGTTCAAAACATTTATAAGAATTTGCATTACAGAGGCGTTACAGTGATAGTACATATATTGATGCACTTGCTAAATCTACGCTGGCAGATTTTGCAAGTTAAAGCATAGATGCAAGTTCAGCGGATGTTTTCTGGATGGCAAATTCCGGTGGTCATGTTATAACACATCTTGTGTTCCAGCAGTCAGAGACAAACTGTGTCTGAATAAGATTCCTGTGTGATATAGAAACACACTGAGATAATCAGCAAAGCAGAGGAAGGCTGTGCACAAACGTTTAAGCTATAAAAAAAAAAAAAAACTTTGACATTATTTAATGTGAGATGAACCCTCCGGTCTGTCAGTCTGTCTGTAACTCAGCATGGAGATAACACTGTGCGCTGTTATTGGTGAGTATCTGTCTTTCTTTTAGTGTCATTGTTCTTGTTTATGAGGAATTTGTTTTAGTTTGTTAATGTTTCTGGCTGAAAACTGGATGCTCAGTAACATTTACAGACGTTATTTCTTTGCTCTTATTAAATAAACTCTTATCTTATGCTAATTAAAACCAACTATCCCTAAAGGGTTTTTATATGAGGATGCACAGGAAGTGCTTTTGTACCAAAAATAACCTCCTTATTAACAAGTAACACAAAACCACTGCAAATCATGCTTCCATCATGGCACATGTCTGAGGCATGGTGTCAGAGCACACGCCTCAGACAGCTGACAGTTTTACTTTAGTAAAGAGGAAGAAATCCTCTAATGAAAGTGACTCTTTAAGAGGGTCATGGATTTTTAATCAGTACGTTTTAAATATACTTTTTTTTCTCTTTGTTTTGGGTTGAATGTTGAATTTAGCCGTGATGATATGTTTCATGCTAAAAAGTAATTGTTCTAAAATCTCGTGGCTACAAAGCACCACAAGCCAGAGACTAAATATGGTGGTTTGATTTTGTTGGTGAGCTTTCAATTGTCTGACAGCAGATTGTGCAGCACGGTTTAGTATCAATCCACAATTCTTTACCTCCTTTTTTTTTGCCTGGGTTTCAACAGTAATCCTGTTTCTTTTCATTTACAACTGAGAGACATGCAGAGTATCTGTGTTTAGCTGTTTCAGTGCAGCTGCTAACGGTAGAAATTCTGTTTTCAGGTAAACTGGATGCTGCTGTTTCATACACAGACGTCACCATCACGCAGGAAGCTGAACCTCACAGGCTCAGAGGTAAAAAAGGAAAAAGAAACACACTGAAACATATATTTATGTATATATTGTTTAAACTGGACACAATAAATGAAAACATACACTGACATGATTTTTCATTGAAGCTCAAAGTTAGTCTGTGAACTCACCACAGCCTGTCATTTTTTCCATTGTGTCATCTATCTATGCAGCACGTTCTTTCCCCCACGTGTTATTGTTGTTATCTGTAGAAGCAGGAAGAGTTTAGTTTCATTGGCCCATGCGTCACCATAACTACAACAAACCAAACACAGGGCTTGGTTTTGGTCCCGCCCATCTACGTATGCAGAGTTACTGCTCTCTCTCTTCCTCTCTAACCAGGTTTCTATTTGTTTGTTTCCGTGTTTTTATCAAGTAACCATTACTGAAGTTGATTGAAAATATGAACAAATAAAAGGTGGGAACAATATTCTGTCCATGAACCCTTGCCCTTGCATAAATAATATTTCTGTCCTGTCCTTCCATAAAGCCCAAATTAAATTAACAGCATACAGCTTTGCTTTAAAACAGGGATGATGTGTGGACATTAACTACAAAGGCTCTGAATGTTCAAAGTCTCAGTGACCCCCAGGTTGGAAACCAGACATCTTGATAACAGCTTTCAGTCATGTTTTTGCTATGAGAACAGAAACCTCTTCATGTGATCTGTGTTTAAGTTATTAATAGCTACAGCTGGTATCACAACATTCCTTGAGAGGATTCCCTTTTGTCAACACACATACTTTACACACAAGTTCTCAAAAAGAATAAAGTGAATCCTCAGTTTTGAGTTGGGTTTGCCTGTTAACACACTTTACCAAATATAATTGTATAAAAGTATTTATGACGTCTTTAGCAGCATAATATGTGGAATGAATATTATACAGTGAGGAAAATAAGTATTTGAACACCCTGCTATTTTGCAAGTTCTCCAACTTAGAAATCATGGAGGGGTCTGAAATTTTCACAGAGACCTTGTTCTTACATGCAGGACGTACATGATCCACCAACGGGAACAAACCATTGTCTTCAAAGATTTCTGCATTCACCAGTAAAATGGGTCTGAAAGAAGCATTGCTGCTGAGTATAAACTACCTCTGAACACACCTCATTTCAACAATCGAGAACAGTTTAACCATAGTTTCATCTGGAAATGGTTTCAATTCATCTGCTAATGGGCAGATTGATGCTCTGGAGTTGATGCTTTAATATCAGCCAGTCAAAATATGGGATTTGTTACTTTTTTAAAATCTTGATGTCACTCAGCTGATACAAAACATAACATTTATTTAACTTCTGAGATATTTAGGTAATAAAATAGCGTGTGAACTACAGCGTATTCCTCCTGTGTCACATGATCACGTTAGCCTATCAGATGTCTTTATGTCATGATGCTGCTGTTAGTGATGATGAGCTTTTGTTTTGGTATTTTACTGGTTTAATTCAGGTCATTGTGCTTTATTTTTTGTTATATTTATCATATAACTTTTACATATTGTATTTTTATTTTTTGTTTTAATAAATGTGAATAATCCTATGTTTTATCTTACTTTTGTTTACTTTTTTCATAAGTATAAGTTATTATTCTTTTGAAAAGTATTTCTTTTAAGTATTTATGCTCTGGAGTTTTATTTATTATTCATACTGCCCTTGCAATGCAGAGCTTAATGGACACTATACAACTGTAATTTTCCTTTAAAGGGCAAAAAGTATCAATATTGATTTCTATTTATTAAAAATAAAAAAAAAACCATCAGAGCCAAGTTTCCCTTGCCCGGACAGTTTGTCCTTTATGCACACTGGAGGTCATTGGTTGTGGTTCTAAAACATAAATAACATACTATCAGCACCTAACTAATCATACAAACACAGGTGCAGTTGCAGCATAAAGGCACAAATATGCAGAGTTTCCTACATGAACACACAGCTGCATCTGTAGCAAACATGGATGCTCATGTGAACAGTGCTTGGCATCAATTAAGTGATGTGACCAGTGACCAGGTATATTTACCAAATAAACTGTAATACTAACTTTTAACATCACTTGAACATCACTTACTTGACTTCACACACAAACATCCAAGTGGGGTTACAAACAAACTGCAAACAAGGAAATTAAACTGCCACACTAAACTTAGGACTTCAAGAAACTCCTCTTGTTGTCTCCTCTTTCTCTCTCCTCTGGCCTGACAAGCTGATCATCAGTAGTCTAGGCTCCGCTGTTTAAAGGGCCAGAATGTCAGTCCTTTAGGCAGCCTTAGACTGTAAACACCCACGTCTACACTTTGGATAACCTGGGTTAGCCTACTTTTAATGTTCATCTACTGAATACATTCACAACAGGTGCAGGAAACAGCTCGGAGCCATGGACAGCCTAGTGTAAGTAAAAATAAGATATCGTCATAATTTTAGTTCTTATTAATTTATTTCAGCACAAATCAGTTTGTCACTATGGAGGAGTAAAAGTGACACAATGAATTAATTAAATATATCACTAAATAATTACTTAAATGTGTCATTAAATAATTAAAATGATAATTAAATACATTAATGTGTTATTACATGTATCATTGATTCATTAAAAGTGACACAATGAATTAGGCACCAAGCCCCAAGTGGAAGAGTTCACGTATCTCGGGGTCTTGTTCACGAGTGGGGGAAGGATGGAACGGGAGATCAACAGGCGGATCGAAATGAGTGGCATCTGCAGGGATGCGGACTCTGCATCGGTCTGTCGTGGTGAAGAGGGTGCTGAGCCAAAAGGCAAAGCTCTCAATTTACCGGTCGATCTACGTTCCTACCCTCACCTATGGTCATGAGCTGTGGGTAATGACCAAAAGAACAAGATAGCGAGTACAAGCTGCCTAAATGAGTTCAAAATGAGTTTTCTCCGCAGGGTGGCCGGGCTCTCCCTTAGAGATAGGGTGAGAAGCTCGGTGATCCGGGAGGGGCTCAGAGTAGAGCCACTGCTCCTCCACATGGAGAGGAGCCAGATGAGGTGGCTCGGGCATCTGGTTAGGATGCCTCCTGAACGCCTCCCTGGTGAGGTGTTCCGGGCACATCCCACCAGAAAGAGGCCCCGGGGAAGACCCAGGACATGCTGGATGGACTACATCTCTCGGCTGGCCTAGGAACGCCTTGGGATCCCTCCGGATGAGCTGGTGAATGTGGCCGGGGAGAGGGAAGTCTGGGTTTCCCTGCTTAGGCAGCTGCTCCCGACCCGACTCCGGATAAGCGGAAGAAAATGGATGGATGGATGGACAAGGAATTAATTAAATATATCATTAAATAATTACTTAAATATGTCATTAAATAAATAAAATGATAATTAAATACATTAATGTGTTATTAAATGTTTCATTAATGAATTAAAATACAAATAAATGCATGTAAAAACATACATAATTAATTCATTGTTTAATTATTTCATGGTCCTGTGTTGCAGTTCATCATGAATTTATTTTATCTACTTTGGTTTAGATACTCTATTGAACAAACCCATAGAGCAAACTTTTATTAACGACTGCAGCATATGAGGCAGTGTGCGAGGTGAAGGAAGGAGCTGCTGAGAGAAGCAACGGATTTGGTTGTGGAAGCTCTGAACAGAACTTCTACTCCAGACTAAACATGGAGAAGCAGCATTTAGCTGTTATGCTGCAAACAAATGGAACAAACTGCCAGTGGAGATTAAACTTTCCCCAAATGTAGACATTTTTAAATCCAGGTTAAAAACATTTCTTTTTTCATGTGCCTATGCATGAAATCTGCACGGTAACTTTTTTTTTTTTTTTTTTTTTTTTTTTAACTTATCTTGCTTTTAATCATTTTAATGTAATTTATTATTTTATTGTGATTATGTGTTGATTATGTGTTGATGCCTTTCACTATTCTAAATATCTGTAATATCTTTGTTTTATGTAAAGCACTTTGAATTGTCCTGTACATGAAATGTGCTATATAAATAAACTGCCTTGCCTTGCCTTGGTTCTCCAGAACTGCAGTCGGGTCAAACTCCAAACACACCGGTCCCTGTGTGTGTTCTGCTTGTTGTGTCCTGGTACCAGAGAATCAGTGGAGTACTTCTTCTAAACTTGCAGTCAGTCTAAGGTTAATATTCTGGTCAAAAAGTGACAAAATAAGTCCAACAACTTCAATAAATTTTCTGCTTTCTTTGCTACATGCTCTGGGCCAGCAGGTCCTGCTTCCACATCATCTTCTAGCTCTAAACTGTGTCTCACCATCTCCCTGAAAAGTTCACACAAATCATCCATCATCTCTCTCCAGCCTTTCAGTTACAGACCAAAGCAATGGATCATACTGGACTAGCATTAGCCCCACCCACTGAGTTTAATGGGCTAGGCTGACAGATAAAATAAATTAATGACACATTTAAGTAATTATTTAATGATATATTTAATTAATTCATTGTGTCACTTTTACTCCTCCATATGTCACAAGCTTGTTTTCTGTATCCATCCAATTTTAAGAACTTATATACAACTTGATGTCATTGCAGTCCTTATATATCACCAATCTATTGGACTTCTGTCTTTCTGTGATGGAACTGGGTTCCGGGTTCCACCCTGTGCCTGCTTCCACAGACACAGTGCAGTGGGCCGAGGCTCTGTCACCAGATGAAAGAAAACGGTGGTCGAAGGCTTGCGTTTACTTGGAGCTTTATTGTGGTGATTGCTCCTTAGGATGCGGTGAAGTGAACCAGCGCTGGTGATATTTACAACGATATTCACACTATTTACAAGTCGACTATGATGTCGTCCGCTACTCATTCACTGTTTTCACTTTCCCCAGTTTTCACTGTACAATCCATCTAATTCACCACCATCGGCATCATTCTCATCCTTCATCCAACAATCTTCATCCCTTCATTTATCAATCTCAATCCCTTCAGCCCCCCCCATTAAACCCACGGTCAGTCCTCTTTAAAGTTTGCTTCCCGGGTACAAAAAGGGGTGTGTCTGGCAGGACAACCAATCACATCACATCTCTACTCATGACATTCAGCTGAACACAATCTACTCATCAGGTAAGTAATCACATCAATTACATCATCCCCAAAAACTCACAGGTAAGTGAACAGGTAAAATACAAAACAAATAGAAACACTAACCATTCCCCTCCAAACAGATAGGTATGTTTGTGTGTGTGCCGTAGGTGATTGGAACTACCACTATGGTGACAGCTGACCCTGTCACACTTTCATTCTAAGATTGTTTCCCAGTAAAATAACAGAGCACCTTCCTCCCTCTTTTACTCTACTCTGCATTGTCCTTTTGCCATTTCAGGACAAAATAAGGTCTTCTTTGTCAGACTGCTGTCTGGTGTTCACTTCAGGCTTTAATGCCACCATCAGGCGGCTTATGGACTTTATGGAGACCAGTTCCACTAATTGTACCCTCTGTGTTTGGCTGTGTTTGTCTCATTATAATGTAAGACACAATGGTTTTTCGCACAGGTCTGTGTTGTGCAAACCTGTTCTGACAGTAACACAGACTTCTAAATGCTGTTTGGTGTGCAACATCAGGTCCTCCTGTAGGAGGGCCAAACATACTGATGAAGCTGTTTTCCAGAGTTGCTTTATTTGTCAGATCACTACAGTAGTTGTAGTTAAGTGGCTGAGTGTCAAAAGTTCAAAGTTTTTACAACACCAATAAGAAGCTTCAGATTTTCTCATGCAGGGTACACAAAAAAGAAAATACAGATGAATTAAGAATAAATTTAGAGCCTTGTTAGAACATGCCCACATTTCATATCATGCTTCCTTTGTGTGGAAATTTTATGCCATTTTATGTAAATGTTAGATCATCACAGCATAAAAAGCCTGTTTGTTCTCTCTGTGGGGTCAAGTGGCATGATGAGAAAGTTTGGCAAGCCACAAAATTGCACTTTTTGAGCACCCTTGAACACAAAAATGGTGAAAATGCTAAAAAAAAACAAAAAAAAACCCCACAGTAATAATTACCACCAGATTGAATGTCTTATCAGAAAAGAGTTAAGCATTATTTCATCTATGATATTTTTTATTGTTCTGCCGAGACTGTAATTTGTGTACTTCTTCCTAGTGATGTAAAGCAACCATAACAGCAAAACCACACAAATAGTCTATTAATACAATGATATCCTTTTAGTGGATGGTAATATTATTTCAGCCAGAAAAGGCTCACAATTTATTGCTGTCAACAAAACTCTTTCTCATAAGCTCTGTCCGAGGTCCTGGCTGAAGGGCAGTAATTTGCAGATTCTACCTTGATGTGAAGGCAGGGGTCGTAGCCCTCCCCCAGTAAGAAGTTCAAGTTCATCTGTAAAGCGCTAATAACAATAAGGTTGTCACACAATGGCTATGCAGACTACTGGGCAGTCTTTTGTTTTTCCTGAATTGAATGTAAATAGTGGAAAGTAATGCAAGAGTTATTAACTCATCTTGCGGAACAGGTTCCATATATTAACCTTTTCTTTAAATATACCCTTTCCCCGTTTGAACCTGATTTGTGTTAACTCCATCCGCCACACTTAGAAGTAACTCATTTTAATTTTTCTAGCCCAACAAGAGCCGCATGTTCAGAAGTATGTTGTAATGCTAAATTTTTCTGCCATTCTTCAATGCAGCTCCTGCAGCCGACAATGTTATGGCAACACAATGAAACCATGGGTTCAGCTGGACCTGCAAATTTGAATCAGAGAATAATTGTAAAAATCAAATAAAAACACAGTAATTGCATAAGCGGTTACATTATTGTTGGTGTCTGGGTCTATTTCCTTCATGGACATGGCTAGATGAGTTGCACTGACATCTGCCTACAGAAGACAAAACTTTTTTTTATTTACCTTTGCAGACAATACAGGTGAACGCATCTTTCGTCGCAGCTGTTTCAGCCTTTGTCAAGGACACTGTTGTTCTTCGGTTGGAACTTGCCAGGTGTGTCAGCTCTTTGATTGTAGTTGACACCTCCTGAAGACCCTGTGCTGCCAGGACCACCTCTTCAATTGTATCAAACACTGTATCCAGGCCATTATCTTATCATCTGTCAGGGTTTTGCTTGTTTCCGATCTGCCATCCACACGATCAGCAATGAAGGTCGTCCTGAAGACAAAAATAATTTTGAAATTCGTTGTACATTCTTTCTGTAATCTAATTCACAGTAATTGTGACAGACAGACAGACATATTAGCCTGATGGGCCTATCTGATGTGTTAAAGTATTTGTTCACGTTTGAAATGCCATGGGGGCTTTTGGAGAGGGCCTTGCAGCTGAAGCTGAGCTATGACCTGAGACCGTAGCAGCACTTGCTTGTTGGTGGAAGGAGAAGTGGGTAGGGAATGGTTCAGGCACACTGGCTCCCTCCCCCGCATCGTCACTCTCTCCATGCACTTCATAATGTCCCCTTACTGTAAGGTCAACAGTTCTGAATGGGCCCTGATTTCCAGGGAATATGGCCATATCGGTCTTTGTCAGGTGACATCACACTCGGGAGAACCGCAGGACCAAATTGAAATATTAAAACAATGCAGTTTTTTGTTTTTGTGTTAGATGTAAAAGCAAAAAACAAAATCTCTTATGTTTTTATTTTTTTTTATTTTTGATTGACAATTGAAAACAGAAAGAACGAATGATACACAGATTCTATTCTATTCTATTCTATTCTATTCTATTCTATTCTATTCTATTCTATTCTGTTCTATTCTACAGTCATTTAGGGGCTTGACTTTATTGTTGTCGATAAAAAGGGAGCCTGGCAGAAAAAGTCTGGGAACCATGATTTATGCCAAATATATACATTCACACCCTGAAATAACATTTTACTTCTTTAAGTTCACACATAAATTTTGTTTTGCACATTATGAAATTATAAATGGATTTGTCAACTCCATCAGACACAGAATCTGACGGAGTTGACAGAAGAGCGAGTATTTGCCCTCCAAAAACAGCTAGCTACACTGCAGCTTGCAATCAGTCAGCCAGGGAAACAAAAGGGGTCCTCGGTGATATAGCTGATCATGCTCTTGTCTGATTTAATGAAGTTTATGAAAAAATCTGACAGAGTTGACATAAAGACAAGACTTTGATAGGCAGAATTTAATGAAAATTATTTTTTCATAAATGTATATACCTACAACCCTTCTTTTTAATTTGATGTGTATGTGTGTACAATTCTTGAGTTTTTAGTTTTTCTTTTTAAATGATCAATACTTGGAATTCTTCTTAAGGACAAATAAAATAACATGGGCGTCCTAATCACAGACCATCCAATTAAGCAAAATTTCACCAAAAAAGATTAAAAATATGTGGAAACAATAAAAACAACAACAAAAAAGATTTATTTATTTATATAAATGAATTCCAGCAAAAATAAATTATTTAATGTCATATATTTTCCACCATATAATCGACTTCATATCACACATAAAAATATGCAACACAATGCATCCATGATCTCTTCCCATCTGGATCCTTATCATACAGAATCCACTGCAGAAATAATTCCCCTGATGAAAGTTGTCTCTTAACTAGAGTTTGTGGGCTAAAGCTGTAGAGATGTGACATTCATGACCAAATTGATTCCTTTGAACGACTCTTTTAAATGAACAATGGGAACTGATTCACAGCTGTGAGCCGTTTATTTGTGAGCCATTTTTTTATATAGAAATTTTTGACACTGCCTTCATCAAATCAAATCAAACTTTATTTATAAAGCTCTTTTCATGCCATAGGCAACACAAAGTTCTTTACATGATTAAAACATTTATGCATATCTCAGTTCATATCTGATTGTTCAATAAAACAAGCCTTTACATACATCAAAGTAGAATAAGAATAAGAATAAAAACACTCAATGAAATCTTTCACAGTCACACGTATACACACACACACACACACACACACACACACGCCAAGCCCAATCACCCCCTTCCAGCTAAAAAAGACTGAATAAATAAATAAATGAATAAATACGTAAATAAGAAGTAGTACAGTTGAGTAAAATGAACATAAAATAAATAACATTTGTGACATCATAGAAGTCTGATGTCCAACACGCTCCATTCATGTGAAGCATCTATGGGCAGAGAGTATTGTTTGGAAACAAATACTATGAGTTCAAAACATTTACTAGAATTTGCACTGACTGCTCAGGTTTATTCTTTTTTATCTATATTTTTCCTATAATTTTTTAATGTTGTATAGTGGATTTTATATATATACATATTTTGATTGTTTGTAATTCTTATGTATTGTGAAATTTTGTAAGATATTGTGAGAATGAGCCAGTCTTTTGAATGACTCTTCGAAAGGAACGGCTCCTCCTCCCTTCCAAGAGCCATAAATCCATCTCTATAAAGTAGACTTCTACATCTCATAGAGAGCAGGGTCGGAGGGTCCTTCAAATTCTGTGAATTGGGACAGTGCTTCGCGCACCGTGATGACGTATGTGGCCGACGAAGCCGCACTTCAAAGTGTGCAGACCCTGATTTGGGACACACTTCCTTCTCCTGCCACATCTTTATTTTATGTTTTTATTTTATTTATTTATTTTTATTATTATTTTTAACACGGTGTTGCTCAGTTTCTCTGTCTGCGGCTGTTCCTCTCGGTATAAAACCGACACAGCACGCAAATGCAAGAGACAATATGTGGACAAAGACAGTCTGGTTTTGCGAGTGCTTTAACGGATTGATTACAGCTGAAGACCAAGAAGTGCTGTGATCAGAAACATTATTCCTCCTCCTCCAGCTCGGTGGCCCCTTCCTGGGCCTCGGGGGGGCTTGGTCGCCCTGGGCATGCCATCGGGGTCGGGCTGATCCGTTGCCGGGCAGGTACCCTTGGGATTACAATGTGTCCTTTGGGTCTAAGGGAGGGGTAGGGGGTAGGGGGAAGGGGGGCGGCGGGAGTCCTGGTGGGCAGTGGGGAGGAATAAGGCTCATGGGGGTGGAGTCTGCTCTCCTTCTCGCTCTCTCCCCTCCCGCCGGGGGCTCCTTCGGGGAGGATGGGGGCGCTGTGCCTTGGACCCGACCAGGGGTGGGTGGGCGTCCGGGGCGCTCATGTGCGGGGCTCTTGGCGGGGCCGGGCCTTTGCCCCTCTTCCCTCGGGTGGTCTTGGGGAGGCGGGGGCGCCTACAGCGGCCAGCTGGGGAGTTGGCTGCCTGGGACGGGGATCTCTATCCCAGTTGTGCCCCTTCTCGGGCCCGGCTGGGACGGGGATCTCTCTCCCAGTTGTGCCCCTCCCCGAGCCCCTCTCCTCCCCCACCACCCCACATCACACACACTACACATAGGGCACTGTGGGGCGGGTGGAGGCGGTGGGTTTGGCTGGGGGGTCCCCATTGCGGGATCCCCCGGTGGACCCCTGCGACTGCCCGCCCCACTAGATTTTAATCACAACCTAGACATCAATATACATTTAGGGCCTCGGGGGGATGGGCACATGGGCTGAGGGTGGGCGGAAAGGAGCAACCGAGGTGGCCCTTCCTCCATCCCCTCCCTTTGTGACCTCTCTCCCCCCGATTTTATTTACATGTTAGACACTACCACATTTAACAGTACTGCACTACACACATAACACACACTCACACACACTGAGGGAGTCCTGAGGGGGTCCTGCTGCCTGGCAGCAGTGGGACCCATCACCATCTCATGGCTCCTTCCAGTTTTTAATTGCATTATAAATAGCCCATACTCACGCACACACAACTCAGGCTGGGGGGCAGGGGGGCCGGGGTCTTCCTACGCCCTCTTGTCCCGGGATGCACTCGGGGCTGCGGGGGGTGGAGGTTTGGTGCCTGCCTGGAGTCCTGTGCGGGGTGCTACTGGGCGCCATCTGCCCTGGGGGCTGCCCTCGGTGCCGCATCGGGGGGCTGGTGAGACCCTAGGGAGAATGTATGTGGTTGTGTGGGTGTGTGTATGTGGAGAGGGTCGGGTCTGGGGCCCACCAGGCCCTAGACTCCCTGGGCTGCCCCTGGTGGGGGCGGGGGGGTGGTGAATGGGTAAGGGTTGGGGAAAAGAGGGTTTTTTTTTGGGGGGGGGGGGACCTGCGGACATGTTCTTGTCCCTGGGGTGCCTAGCCTTGGTGTTGGGTTGGCGTGGCCCACGATGGTTTTGCCTGGGGCCCCGTCGGGTTCCTGGGTGGGGCTTTGCTGGGGGGAAAGGGTGGCCCTTGGGCCTGTGGGGCGCCTGCCCTCCGTGCGGCCCGTGCTGCAGCGCCCGGCGCCCACTGGGCCTGCTCGCCATCTCCCTGGGCTGCCCGGTGCCCCTGCCCCGTCGCGCCGGGGGTTCCGGTCTGGGGACCCCTCTGCTCTGGTCCGGGTGGGCCGCTGCTCTGTCTGCTTTGGCTGTCCCGGGCTTGGTACTCTGTGGATCTGCTTGGCCTTTGGGGCCTCGGGCTCCCCCCGTCCCCCGCTGATGCTTCGGGGTGTGGCGTGATCGCGGCCCCCTTGCAGGTACACATTTCCTCCTTGTTGCATGGCCACACATGCATATTAACACGTGCATGCTCACAAACGTGCTCGTCTCTCCATCCGCTTCTCACTAGATGTAGCTGATGTTTGTGTGTTGGTACGTTCATCTGCAAGTACGTTTGATGACTATTGTAATTTTTTATATCATCATCATTCTATCTTTCTTTAGGTATCATGTAGTACTGTGGTAGTTTATGTTGTTGTTTTTTTGTGATATGTTCTGGGCAGCATAGACAACTGTTATTTCCACATTTTAATCCTGTCCTTTTCTCCCTTTTTTTTTTTTTTTTTTTTTTTCTCTCTCTCTCTCTTCCTCTATCTCCCTGTCAGGTTCGGCACTGACATATAAGACTAAAGAAAATAAGATTACAATAAAAATAATAAAAATATCAAGGGCAGCCATGTATATAACATGTCTCCCTTGGTAGAGCAAATCTGTCAAGCAAAATATGGCACACAGACCACCGTTCTGTATGTTAGGATGCTGGACAGGACAGGGTAAAAAAAAAACGTTATTCAGGCATCTTGCTGCTTCACAGTTTAGGCTTCATGTGTTTGTATGTTTCTTTATTCCTATAATGTATAGTCCACTTCGTAGGTTACATGATTAATGTATCGATTTATAAAGTTTAATTTCCATTGATCATCATGACTTATTCCTTTCAACTGATTACAGTATTTCTTGTCAATAAAATGCATAATAGCTATATATTAAAGTGGTCTGATTTTATTCAAGCGTCATATCGTACTGTTTACTGACCAACTAGTACCGTCTCATCAGTTTCTGACCGATGATCACTTTATGGTACAACACCTGTAGTAGTTAGTTACTCAGTTTCAATGGGTGGTTCGATGGATGGATGGATGGATGGATGGATGGATGTTACTTTGTCCAGACATAGGCTTGCCGTTCTTTCTTATACAACTGTCCACACCGGTGAAGCACAGCAAGTGCCGTTGTCTTTTCAGATCAAATCAAAATTTATTTATATAGCACTTTTCATGCAGGATTGTAGCACAAAGTGCTTCACATAATAAAAATGCAACAGTTTTTGCATCTTAAAAACCTAAAAAACCTAAGTCACAACAAAGTTTCAATCAAAGCACACACACGAAGAAAAAATAAAATAAAAAAAGTGATTGGCTAGAAGAGCTGGCCATTCTTTTCTTGTTATAACTTTCCAGATCTGTTCCAGTTTTTTATTAAATAATCATTGCAATAACCATGATGCAGGCTTAAGACCACGCCCCTTCATTGTCTTACTTCTTTCTGCTACCTTTATATGCCAGGAGAAATTTAATGAAACAAGATTTTTGCAACTAAAAATAACCCATTTTGTTTGTGATTTCAACTACAAATGGTAGAAAGATACAAATTATAATAGAAAATAAACCAAATTCTAGTATTTTGATTAAGTCAAAGAAAAGCCTGTTTGACTCATTTAGTGTTTGATTGTTATATTTGGCTATTTAGCCTTTTATTGTTTGTTTACACATGGATTGGGACAATTGAAAAACTGATTAACACTATTTGGTTTACCAGTTTATGTGGTTGTTGCCCTCTAGAGCGATATTAGTTTCACATTATGTTCAAACACATGAACTCCACCACATAAATAAAAATATGTCTTATGGATGATGGAAAGCACATTACTCTTTCATAAGTAAATATGTGTTTTCCAACTGGATTTTAAAGTTTATATTTGTGGTAAAATGTCCAGGTTTTTACCCATTTGCTTTTCTTACAGATAATATTAGCAAGTCCAGTTAATTCAGCCCAGCACAGAAGTTGAAATTTTCCTCTCTTCATATTTTAATGACTCAAAACAACGACGTCCCAAAAAGGGGCATTACTAGGTCTTAAGGATGGGGGGGGGCTTAGCCCCCTGGAAATGCACAGGATGTGAGTGAACGTAGCGCCTGGTTTACTTTCAGATATTAATTCTTATTAATATAGAGTGTGGATGACAACATTTAAAAAGTTAAAAGTGCTGTAACATGTTGCAGACTCTTAATTATAGAACAGCTGGAGCTGTTAAACAATTTGAAATGACACTTTAACTTTGGGTCTGTTCAGTTTTGGCCTGGGATTTTTTATTTTTTATTTTTTTTCAAGACATAAATTGAGTTTACAATATTAATCTCTCTTGGTTTATAATTTTATTTATTCATCCCCTAAAATTGATTTAAATTTAAAAAAATTTTGCTTTTTGAGTCAAATGTTGTTATGCGATTAAAATGCGAATAATCAAAATTAATTACAAAGTCTGTAATTAATTAGATTAATTTTTTTAATTGAGTCTAATGCATAAGTGGTTTTCTCCACTTTCTAATCATTACTCTCCTACTCACATTACCAGTAGGGGTCTCTCCCCTCTCGCTCTCTGGGCTCCTCTGCCCTCACTCCTACAGATCAGTATAGATGGTAGGTAGGGGAGAACGGGGCTGGTTGTCACAGTGGCTACAACTCAACCACCAGAGAAAGCTGTTGAAAGATAGTGGTACAGAAATTTCCCTAATAGTCATTTTAGATTAGCTACATGGTTAATGTAGCATTTTGACTCTTGACATTGAGGTGCGTGGACATTTTATGTTTTTGACATTAAAATGTAACTTTTCAGTTTTTCTGCAAGTCTTTTACACATTGGTTGAAAATGTAACACTTATTACCATTTTATAATATTAAGGGAGAGCTACAGTTCAAAATGTTTTTTTATTTTTTGCTAGGCTATTGTTTACATTTGCTAGCTTAACTTTTAACTAAAAATGCCTGTTGGGTATGGTTGTCACATTCTCTCCAGGGTTGGTTGTCACATGTGGCATCTATGGCATCAACCAAAAATAAAAAAGAAGATGAGGATGAATGTCTCTGTTTGGTGTGTGTGGAGCCATTTTCAAACAGCCGCCCCAAAGAGACATGGGTCCAGTGCATTCTGTGCAGGCTCACCAGGTAGCACATCTGGGCAGAAGCTGTATATCTGTCAGAACTGTGACTTGGAAAGTGAGTGAATGAAATATGTGGGCCAATTTCTCTTCTGTGGTATTGTTGTTGTCTGATAGTTCTTGATACTGATTTTCTAATTCTGATACTGAAGAACAAAAATTATTCAGCTAGTTAATGGTATAAGTGAAAGAAATACCAGATTTTGGTAAGCCTATGTCTGTTCTGTTGTAATGTTTTTATACACATTCTATTCTGTTTCTTTTCAAGTAATTGTGTCCGTTCTTTATAGATGAAAGGTTGTAGCCTCAATAAACAGTTGTTTATATTAAATGCTTTAAAATAAAATATTTCAATAAAATATACTTTTTTTTTTAGCTTACTTTTTTTTTCTCATTGAAATAGCAATGTGACAACCAACCCCACAATGGGGATGTTGTCACAAAAGCCCATGTTGTAGTTGTCAGACCATATCTTTGGAACAGATTTATATTAAGGAGTGAAAGTCCATTCATTATGATACCACACTTTTGGCTTCCATTAGAGATTAAAATAAATCTAAGGCTACCAATTTTTGAGAATTGAAATTAAAGTAAAAAGTGTGGTAACATGAAAGAGTTCAGATGCTGTACTTGTGCCTAAAGTAAGAAACACAGCTCCAGAAGGAAGTCCCCCCCAAAGGTAGAAAGAGTGGGGCCTTCATAATGCATTTCAAGCTAACTGGCTAGCTAAGTAGCAGCGTTCTTTTAGAACTGGAAAATCACTTTTGACTGCAAAAGAACAAAAATAAGAAGTGCGCAGAGACAGTATATAGGGCTAATACTGTTCTGTTCGGCTCTCTGTGCTTCAGAGACACAGCTGCAGGTGGAGCGCAAGCAAGGTCACAGGGAAAACATGGACGGGATTTTCAGGGATGTAGGTGTTCTCTACATCAACAAGTGGAATGGATTGAATGAACGACGTACTGAAGGGTCTCTCTCGACCTTACGTCATGAAGTGAGGGGAAACTGGCAGGTTTATATTTAAATGGTTATGATTATTTAAACTCATATTCTAGCCAATTTATATTGAATATGTCAGCATTTTTTCTAAAAAAAAAAAAAAAAAAACTTTAAAATTAACAACACTGAATCACTTATTAGGGGGCTCACTAAATTATTTAAGAGGGCTTAAGAATATTTTAAATAGGCCTAACGATGCCATTGCTTTCCGACAGATCACATACAGACACAGAGACCTTGTTTTCACATGCAGGATGTACATGATCCACCAACAGGAACAAATCAAATTTCTGCATGGGGAACACCAATAATATTTTTTAAGAAGTCCAAATACTAGTATGTATATGTATGTACAAAATTAGAGATGTTTTATTTCAGGAGAAATTTCCAAAATGGCTATTTTGGCTCAGTTTGACATCTGTTCTGAAAGACCTCATGTTTTAAAGGTTTAAGGCCAGACCATCAGCTCTCTACTGCCGTACTTGACGGTTTGAGGTGTTTGGAGAAACCCTTACAGTGACACAGTTTACCAGCACATACATGTTGCTGTGCATTATAACGTCTCCACTTTGGTCTGGTCTATCCAAATGACATTTGGTCTAATTCACCAATATTTTTTACAATTATTTTTAAATTCTTTCTTGAGTACTTAAGAAATGTAAAAAAAAAAAAATCAGATTAATTAAAGTGTTTTAGACCTTTAAATTGTTTGCTTCTCTTCGATTAATAAATGCAAATCTCCTCAGAAATTTATAAAGGATGTTCCAGCTGCCATACATTTACATACACACCCAAATCCAAAAGATGAGATGAGGCTGCATGGCCATGTGCAGTTAATGTATTGTATCTATGGCTGGCAGAAGAGTGCAGATGATGCACAGTTATGATACGCCCACCGTACCACTGAAGTGTTTTAGTGGCCAAAAAGCCCAAGGTCTAGAGAACCTGCACACACAGTAGAACAGGGTTGGACCGCTGTGTATAATGGCTCTGTGGTGTTAGCTTAAAATGCCAACCAGGGTGTTGGGTGTCTTGATTAATCCCTGCAACTAAAGGATGTTCAGGATATGTTTCCGATGAGATTCCTTCCAAGATTAATGAGCAGCAACAGCTGGTTATTTAAGATCATTGCTGATCTGAAGGACTGAATAAAAGCAAATGGACTTCTTTGCTTATTGAAGATGTTTCAGCTCTCATTTACAACACACTTGTAACTTGTCGTCCTTATTAATCCACATGGTGATCACTTCTTTTGATATGAATCTATTTTGAATTTGCCTGCTCTTAACTTTTCACACATGCATTTGATCCTAACAGGATTTCACTTGCTGAGACCTTAAAAACCAGAACAGCATGCTGTTTGGCTCCATCTAGCGGCTAGAATTGAGACGTTGATTTAATTTCAGTATATTCAGCTATTTGAAGTTTAAATATACTGAATAAATATAAATGTTTTGTTGAACCCTTTTAAAATGGCCTTTAGCAACAGTTCTCCAGCTTTCTGAAGGTCTAGGTTTTAGTTAGTTTATTTCTTTTAAACACAAGAAGCAAATTCTCACCTAAAACCATATGAAGCCATTAAAATATGTTGGTCTTCAGAAAAATAGGTTTGTATAACATTCTTAAGTAAACCAACGGACATGATTCCAGTATAAGTAGCTTTATGTCATGAAATCACTTCATAACATGACAGTTTTTTCATTAGTATGTGTGAATGAAAATGTTTATCCACTATTTGAAGTTGTTCATATAAACAGTATGTTTGTTCACATAATATGCTAATGCTAATATGTTTGATTAAAAATGCAGAAGGTTTACAGGAGCTGTAATGTTCTCTGGTATCTTGAGTTTAATTTTCTGTTAGCCAGGGCTGCTTCCAGCTTTTTGGGTGCCCTAACCACAACTTCCTTCTGGTTAGGGCATAAAACACAGTTTTTACAAGAAAAAAAAAAAAAAAGGAAACGCAGGGTTGAAAGTCTCATTTCATTTGTTGGGGGGGACAATAAACACAAACATTTCAAAGTAATTTTCTGAGGGGATGTGAAAGAATTGCATTCCCTCTTTCCTGCTTCTCTGCCATTTGCCTTGCAGGGTTGACCCTCATCACGTTAAATAAAGTTATAAAATAAGACAGACAGATGAATAGACAGAAAGAAAAGACAAACAAACAAACTCCTGAAAACATAATCTCCGCAATGGATGATGAAATAGTGAGGATAGTAATAACTTATCATAGGCTATCAATCAAGTCAAATATTATTTATAAAACACTTTTCATACAGGAGTAACAACAAGTCAAACAAGCCCCCAGAGGCTGCCACCACAGGAACCTCGGCCAGCTGGGACCAGGTGGTCACTGGTCGACTACTGAGCTGCAGTGCAGGAATCACCTACTGTGTTAGGCTCACACTGTTTGGGTTGTTCAGTTTTTTAAGATTTAGTGAGAGAATGGCGCCCCCAGTTGTCAGAAAAGTGACACCAAAAGTCTGGTACTGATGTAATGACACAGCAGGAATGACTCGTGGGTGTGGGTTATAAAAATAAAAACATATATGACTCCTCATATGTATAAACTACAGCATTTCCATGCTAGGTGCAGGTACAGGTGAGCTAGGTGGTTATTTAGCAGGTTCAGAGCCAACACAGCTGGTAATTAAGAGTAAATAACCACTGAACTGTCGTCTGCAGCAACTAAAAGAAAATATGCACCAGCACATCAACAAAGAGACGGAGTACTGAATGAGCAGTTTATTCCATCTTTATTCCTCCACAGAAGGATTTAGTCCAGATGAACATCTTAAGTTTTGCAGCAGGACCTGGTCTAATGGATGACAAAAAAAATGCACATAAAATTAGTTTTATTTGCATTTTCACCAATTAAATAAAATTTCTTCCAATCAAAAGCTGTGTATTAATGAGTTTTCAAGTTTATTAAAATAATTCAGTCCAAATGTGAGTCTTGAAGTTTTGTTTTTTTTTTTTTTTGTAACAACTGGCCTGATGTGGTCAAGGTCCCCAAACAAGCAGGGTTTTTTTTTTTAGTTATTCATTGAACATTTGGCCTTTTCACATATATTCTGTCCAGTCTTTGTTACATGGCTAATGTCAAGAAATGTATCATTTTTATTTAACACTGACATATAAGTCATTCATGTATAAAAAAGGCTTGTAACTTAAGGGATGAGCCAGTATTGTCAACAAATACCAGACGACGCAGCAACGTTTTAATACATAGCCGTCTACCTACAGCTACATTTACTTCCTTCTTCCATTCAGTTTTCTCCTTCCTTTCATTCTGATATAAGGGCCTTATTATAAGCCTTAACATATAGGTGAAAAACACCAAATCTGGCAACAACAACCACCACAGAGCTGCACCGCGCATGCGTCATCAAATTACGAAACAAGGAGGCAAAATCCAATCAAGGCAGCAGCACCACCTCTGCCTCAATGATCACTACAGCATCTTCATATTATCACTTAAAATCATTTTTTGAAAAGGTCAGTGATGATCCAGGAGGGAGAAATTTTGCCTTTTTGTGTAAACTTTGCCCCGCCGGGTGTCACGAAGCAACTTCGGACATCAGCAACGTCAACAGCAAACCTGAAACAGCAGATTGAAATAAAGCACCCGGCAAGCCTTCCAAGGTATGTGAACTAGATGTCACTGAAAACAATCTAAAGTCTTGGAAACAGTGTGCTAAAGCAGATCCTCTACCAGCAGAACTAAATAACGGCGTACAGTAGCAGCAGCTCTGTTGTCTTCATCTCCAGCCACAGCTGGAAAACCTGCAGTATATTGTTGCAGACCTGCAGCCTTTGAGGAAAGAGGAGCCCTCAGCTTTCATAAACTTAACAAATGCAAGACATGTCGTCTTGATGTCTTTTTTGTTTGGTTTTTTACTTATTCATTTGGCCTGAATATTGCACTTTTATGACCCAAGTTTTTGAACTTTTCTTTGGGCAAGCAAGTCAGAAAAAAACATTCATAAAAAATTGTGAAGTGATTTAAAGAAAAGATTAATAATGTTTAAATGTTTTGCACTTTGAGGTTCGTCCTTTGTTTCCTACATCAGCCTGGTTCCTACCTCAATAATTCCTATTAAAAAAAGACAATTCAAGGAAGTTTTTTCTCATCTTTTTAAACTGATGGAGGGAAGCTGCAGCCGGCTACGAGCATGGACTGAATGGGTAGCAACAATAGGAAAATGCTGTATTCTAATGGCTCGCAGCGACATGGAAAAAAGAACTATGAACTAGTTCATTTTTAGAACTGTGAACTTAGTAAAAAAATGTAATTATGAACTGAACTAGTTCATGTAGAGATGGATCTTTCCCAACACTGCAGATATTACTGGTACTGACCACCTCAACCACCTCTCACACAAACTATTGCAGTGCACCAACTTCAAATTTAACCCAAACACAGCAACAGGCTAAGACTTGAGGCTTTGTATCACATACGCATCACACTAAACCAGTGCACTTATCACAATGTTTTATTTTTCTTTATCCATATCACAATCTTAAGAAGCAGGCACTTACTTCCACTGATGTGCAAGGATATATCAAAACTGTCCATTTAGATTATGTTAATGGTATAGACAATGATGGTTAATAGAAAATTTCTCCCCAAGCTCACCCTGTCTCCATGCTCCAGGCCTCAAACCGACACAGGTGAGCGTACCCATTAATGAAGATCACACACCCACGGTGCCACCCACAATCACCGGTGATGCCATGTGTACACATACATTATATGGGAAAATAAATAACCTGACATATGGCTCCTATACAAACTACTAGTCCTCCTCCCCTTAGATTTCTATGCATTGTAGTGCCTCACAAACCAGTGCTCACTGAACTGGCTTATATATGTTCCCTCACATCACAGCCTCAAGTGTGATCAGTTTTGAGTTGTTGTGTTCAACCGGTGACCCCTGTGCTTTAATCGTGTTTGACTTTTGCCACCTGTGCTCACCATTATGAAGCACAGGTGCATCACAATAAAATGTGTTGGCAAGTTGTGTTTAAACTCGTGAAAAGTGCTTATGGTTTTGTCAAAAGAGTGACTGATTAAATCAGTGGGTTCAGGCAACTGAGCATTTGGTTCAGACCATAGGGTTTAGTGTTTTAGCAATTAAGAAAAACTGTAAACTGCAGCCAATTTACCATAAAAACTAATAGAAGAATAGAAACAACAAATCAGCTAAAACAAGCTTATAAAACGTAAAAAAATAAATCTGCCAACTCTGAAAGAAAACAAATTCAGTTTCATTTTTACCCACATCCTTATTTTATTGATTTTTTTAATGTCTTAAATGCTGAACAAAGATTTCAACCATAAAACAGAGAAAATCAGCATTTTTCATTTTCAACTGAACTGAGACAAACTGCCTTCTGAAAAACAAGATCCAATGGAAACAAAATAAAAAGCATGTTTAATATTCACTCTTCTTTCTAAGAGGAAGGATGGAACATGTGACATTGCATCAGTAAATATCTCTGCAGGGCTGCAGACTCGCTTCAGATTGCCTTACATAGTTTTCAAAAACCCTACATCCATGATTAACCCCGACCTAGTTACCAATTAAGTTAGCTTAGTTACCAATCAATCCTTCCAGTCACTGTAAACATGAAGAAACTGTAAACTCTCACCTTACAAAAAACATAAACATCTTCTGTTTACTGTAGTTTAATCTTAAAAGACATAAATCCATCAGACATCACACAAAATACAGCTACAAACTAAAAGTAATCAGATTACATTCCTTCACCTATGATTTTACCCTGAGAACGACATGTTTAAAAGACACTGATTGATTAAGAAATTAACTTATTACCTCTAAATCACCTCATAGCTCCAGACTGTATCTGTAAATCACTACATCTTAGTATTAACTCATTAATTCTGGATTGTTTTACATCTTCAGGCCTAAAACATGTTGAGCTTGAACAACCTGAGAGAAGTATTTTCTCTTTGGTTGAAGACCTTTATGCATGTGGATGTCTGCAACATGCCATCAGATATTTTCTTGTTTGAAGGTCACAAATCAAACAGATGTGCTACAGCTACGTTTATCCATGACTTTCTGGGAGGTCTGGGAATGCCTCTAGGCATGCTGGGAGATGAAGTGATGCAGGATACAGTAGTCATACCTGATTACATACCTCAATAAAATGTAGATTATTATTCTGGTTTAAATGAAAATCAAGTGTAAACCTCACACACCTTCAATAACCTTTTACCACTAAAAACTCATCCTTTCACACATTAAAGCTCCACATCAGGACCACACATAAGTCAGGGATCATCACCAAGGTCAGCAACCTGTCAGTCAGTCCATGTCACCATGGCAACCACCTAAGAAGGCAATGAAATGAAAATGTGAGTGACGAATCTTTTATGATTTTTTTTACTTTATAGTTTCTGCTCAAACAAAGTCTTGTTCTTTTCAGTCAGATCTTGGGGAATCAGCCTGGCCATCATCACACATGATTTCTGTTTATAAAACAGGATGATCATCTACTACAGCAGTCTTACCTAATTAATCCAGGCCATGCTGACCAAGGCTGAAGCTCCACGTTCATGTTTAGGCCTGACAGATCTGCGTCTTCTTTTAGCTCCACCAGAACAATCCTACAAGTTCAAAACAACTTTCAGTCCAAACGTTATGCATTTTTATAGATTTTATCAGGGTTTTAATGAGCAGTTGTGACTAATTAAGTAACAAGAATAGTCCAGTCTCTCATATAACCAGTGTTAAACAGTCGTATTGAGTAAAGCTTCCAGCGAGGCGTACCGGGACGCAGCTGTTCTCCTCTTTGATGCACAGATTCAGTTTGCAGTGCAGGTAGACGTCACCAGAGCTCCCAATGAACTGGAACATGCTGAAGGAGAAGTAGTTGGAGGTTCCCTCCCCGTTTCCCTCCACCATCACTGTCTGGTCAGCAGCGTTGGCACAGCTGCTCACAAACAAGAAGAGACTTTTCTCAGCCTCCCATCACAACCATCAGAAATCACATCTATGAAGGAATCCCAGTGAGCAGCTCCCACTTCTCAGTGTGTCTCACCCATTCTGGATCAGGTCGTATCTCGGAGTGCTGTTGGACGATTCCTGGTCAGTTGCCCAGCAGGAGTCCGTCACCACGGCGATCAGGTCTGCATCCAACCCTTCGGTCTCCAGCTCCACCCAGATCTTCTGGTTCAGCATCACATCGGTGTTAGAATCCACAACGTGTGTGCGGTCGGCGTCGGTGTAGGATTTCATGGTTACATTATAACTCCACTCTCCAGATGTGATGTGCTGGACCACAGAGCTGCAGACGACACACATAAACACACCTCAGCTTCTCTGACTCACAAACCAGCTGAAAGGTTTCACGTAGCAGTAGAAATGAAGCTACCAGCCAGAACACACCTGTCTTTGATCCTGAAGGCCACAGTCTTCATTTCTGGCTGAACATGGATGCAGGAGAAGTCGATGTAGAACTGATCTTGGCGAGTGATGCCTTCAGAAGAGCTGTTCTGAGCCACGATGGCGTTCTTGTAGGTCACCTGGCTGTCGTTGGCCTGCAGAGCCAAATATTCAGATGTAAAGGAAGAAGCCTCTTTATTCTCTTTTTGTCTATACAGAGTAAAGATGTGGAGGAGAGGACCCACCGTGATCACTGCACCACAGGTGTTGCTGCTGTTGAAGCTGAAAGTCACCATGCCACTCTCCTGGTCCATCTCACCCCTGCAGGTCTCATCATTGAGGTGTAAGACAGAGTAGTCAATGTATTTGTCCCTCAGGAGACAACCCACCAGACTGACTGAGGCAGAGTTCTGTGTGCAGACCACTGGATCTCCTGAAAATGAGCATAATGATAAAAAGAAACAGTTAAATGTTTTCCTTCAATAACTCAGTCCTGTTATGTTGTGGTCACAGCTGTCGTACCCAGAGTGTTAGACTCTCTGTAACTGGAGGCAAAAACAGCTCTACAGAGGCAGCCAGTGTTACCCCCAAACTCGCCACAAAACTCATGATCACTGCAGACCTGGTTCTGACAAACGGCCTCAGGACGAGCTGCAGAAACACATATTGGTAAAGTATTTTAAACACATATGAGCTACAAAAATAGAGGTGAATTTAGCTGAAGTTGCTCAGGTCTTACAGCACTGAGCCTCAGACCACCAGCTCTCCAGGGTGACGTTGCTCAGGCTGCAGGCTCTGGCGTAGGCCCACAGGAACTGACACCCGAGACCGTCCACTGCAGGATATTTGCACAAAGTTGCATTGCAGGCAGTTATGTAGGGAGCTGGATCCACGATGGTGTTACAGGAGGAGAAGGGCGCCTCCATCAGGAGGTTACAGCTGTTCCACACATGGAAAGAGAGAACATGAGATCCAATGAACTGATCAGCTCCTTTATGTTTATCTCCCATCTGTAATAGTGTCATGTAACATGACTGATATGATGTAACATGTCAAATAGATCAGAGTATAACAGCAGAAGATGTTTCCTGCTGTGTGGATGAATCTGCTCACCGTTCAGTCATCATGGGGCAGTCGATCGTACCGTCAGCAGGTTCAGTGTACACGCTCTCACAGCTGCAGGAGACAAACACATATTCAGGACTGCTGCTCTGCTCCGGATTATTCATACAGCACATATAATACACAGTATCTGTAAGTCATTCATCAAGCAGCAGCAGAGAGTCGGTCTGTAGGAGGAGTTACCTGGAGGAGCTGTCCTCAGAGAGCTTTGCACTAGAAAAACTGCTGGAGTTTCCACACAGACCAACCAGAGATGATCCAGCAGGTCCTGAAATGGTTCAGGACAGAAAGTGAGTCAGAAAATCATCAATGTTTAAACTGGATCAACAGAAAACAGTTTCTTGGTCTCCACGTCCACAATGACACTTTCTGTACCTTTCATGTGGATCTGTGCTGTGTCTCCATCAAAGAACACAGCAGCAGAGCGTCCAGAGAGTGTAACTTTGGCCGTGACTCCAGTTTGGTCCTTAGAGAGCTGGACACCATGGACCTCCTGGATCGAGCTGTTGAGGACCAGAGCTACGTTGTCCACCTGAGTCACAGTGGAGAAACAAGATGGAGGAAATACTGAGAGAAACATCAGCATCATCTCCTAGCTTCATCAATCTGTTTCTACTGTCTCTGAGAGGGAAGATGAGAGCCTCCACAGCAGAGACTGTGGGGAGGATTTTAGACCAAACTCCACCCTGACTGGTGGACTGAAGTTCAGGCAGCTTACCAGGACTCTGCCGTCTTGTTTCAGGAGAATGTCAACGTTTAGACTCTCCAACCGCAGAGTCACACTGTCCACAAAGCTCACATCTGTACGACGTCGCTCACGGAAACTGGCCAGAATCTGAACAACTGAAATCCACGAATCCGACAGCAAAGTGTAGGAACAGCGATCTTCTATGAAGTCGGCTTTGTTGTGGACGTCAATGACAGCAGGACCGGTCACAGTGCAGGTGTATGCAGCTAACATCATGCAGGACAGACATAATTAGTTGCTGATGAGACTGCAGCCACGGGGGGCTCCAGTCTCATCAGCGCTACAACATCTGCTACAACAGTTGCTTTATATAAACCCAGCACTTATAACATGATTGATAACATGACCTTGTACTATTACACGTGCATACTTTTACTGAAGTAAACATTTCTAATGCAGATTTTTACTGCTTACAGGGTAAAATGTGAGTTTAAACTTTTGCTCATCTTAAGAATGTGAATGTTTCTCTGTCTCTGGTTGACTGATGTGTCTCTGGCTTACCTCCCAGTGAGATGAGAGCAAACAGGTGGAGAAGGGGGTGGAGCATGTTGGAAGGGATCCAATCAGCTGTCAGAAAGCTGGAAGACACAAAGCTGATTGGATAAAAACTGTAAGACACATTTTCATCATTAATGTATTAATTCCTTTCATCATGTCTGTTAGCTGCTGTTAATCTAAGAGGGAATTTATTTCCTAAAGGGACATTTCTAATAATACTTTGTTCTAGAGAATAACTGCTTTGTCTTTTCATAGCTTGCAATGTTCTGTGTAACTCTTGCTTCTAGTGCAGTACCATCAATGCTGTATATTAAACAGCTTGTTATTGGGTATTGAGACGTCTCGTTTGTGTTGCTGTCTTCAGGTTGGCTGGGGGTGGGGGGTAAAGGCCTGTTAATACTCTGTAAGAACAGAGAAATTTGTTCTTCCTCTCAGATTTGACTCTTTTGTCTGTTCTCCACACATCATCTAGGCAGAATTTTATTATCGTGTGGTGTCTGGCATCTATTCAGCGATGTGAAGTGGGTGTGGTTCATGTGGAAAAGTGGGAAACAGGAAGTTGCCAGAAGCTTTAAAAAGGATGAAGGCAGGCCGATGCCATGGCAAAGTATGAATATGTAAACAACAACACGACAAGAAGTCTGGTTCTATTTAAAGATTTAGGTTTTTGGCTCAAGTCCCTGATAAGATTCACTCAGAGCTTCTTTTTTAGGCCAGTTTATCACTTGTGAATACTTTGTATGTATCTAACCAATTTCTAATTCAGTTTGCATAGAAGTCTTATTTATGTGCATTACTTCATTATAAAATACAATTACTATTTAATATTTTGATCAATCCTTTAAATAAAGAATTGAGTGGGAGACATGAAAACCTGTGGGGCTGCAGCCCTCGTGGGACCGGACTGAGTAGTTCTGCTGAGGACTGTACAGGCCTGAGGCTGTCAGGTGAGGCAGGGGTGAGGAATGAAGCAAGCAGCACGTACACGAGGCTCAAGCTTGCTGCTGCAAAAGGGGGAGGAGCTGCTGGTGTGTGTGTGAGTGTGTGGGCCCACAGCTTAAACCTCTTTCTGTTGTTTCTAAGGACCATGTAAGATTATTTTACACAGTCTCCAGAAAATGAGGACTATAGAAAATAGTTTTTTTAAATGAAGATCATAGGTCTATAATCTTTATTAAGCAGCAGAAAGTGGAGCAGTGGTCATTCAGAGTGTGTATCCCTCATAGGCCACTACAGCTTGTGTTGTACAAGTTTATTAAGTTATCTTATACTTTTATATTTTTCTCAGCTTCTTAAAAATTATTTGATGATCATTTTGGCTGCGTTACGGCTAGCTGTCGTTTCTTTTTCTTGTGTCTTTTCCCCTCATTTGTCTTTTAAGCTTTGTTGATTGGATTCATATTTTTTACATAGTGTCAGTTCCTACAAAGGCTACCAGTGGGCCCAAGATTAATTAATAAATCTATTTATTTTTGTGTATGTGTGTATGATATTTTTAGTCAACATTGTAATAATCAGGAATTACTTCACACAAACAAATCCCTCTCGGCGCCCCCTGGTGGCCCCACAGCTCTTTAATATAACAAGACCAGAATTTCCAGCATCTGCCTATAATGGTAAAACAGTTTAATCTGGTAGAATCCAGCAAAAATATTAAATCTCACAATTTTTCTTCCTGATGAAACTCTGACATTAAAGAATGAAGGGTTTTAAACTGTAATGACAGTGACATTAAAAAGTTTAATTTCAATAGAAGTCAAGGTCGAAGGTCACCAGAGGGGGAATCTGACACTACGGAAAAATACTGATGCTACCAAATCTATTTTACTGCTAAGTGTTGACATATCTAACACACTAATTACTACCTAAAACTATCCCCTTGACTACTTTTTAGTTAGAAATTATTTTTTAGTTTTTGTTTTTTTACTTCATAATAAATAATGTAGTACTTTAAATAATTATACTGGCATTTAGAGAGCTGTAATAATATCTATAAACAAGGTAAATAAGTGCTATACAGCTGTAAGTGATCTATTTATGAGGTTTGTATGTGTGTGTAAGACAAACCTGTGTGGTCAGTGAAGAGGATCACCTACGATGCTGAAAACAAGAACAAAAACATCAGTTATTATCACTTTCTTTGGTAATTTAATATGTTTTCCAGTGTTACTTTGTTCACAACAAAGTTCCTTCTTTTGCTACTTCATTTTTCTTTCAGAAGGCACCATTCAGTCCTCAAAAGATATTTATGACATTTAAAAAGACTGTATTAGATTTACCTAATGTTAAAATCTGCTTTTAAATAAAAGGATTGTGGATTTTGTTTCTATCAGTTACACTGAAAACATTGAGTTAACTTTTAATAAAAACAAAGATAATCACCACCAGCCACTAAAACCGTGTAATTTTCCTTTAAACAAGGATGTGGCCTTAAAAGTTGAATTAAAAACCAGAAGACAATGTTTTGACCAGCGCAGGTGTACAGCTCGTCTCACCTTCTGCAGCTTTGGTAAGATGATGAAGACTTGTGTCCAGGAGGCTCTCTGAAGATCTGTTGGACAGATGTGTCTGGCGATGTCTCTGTGGAGGATGTCGCTCTGACTCTCTCTCTCTGTTCGTCCCTTTTTATTTGTGTCTTCGCTCTTGACGATACCCAATAGAATCCAAGGGGAGGACTGGATGTGGAGTCGACGGTGACGGGAACCTCCCTCTACTGAACTGAATGTGTCCTCATCATCTTGTCAGGTAAGCATCTCTGACATTTGAGTCTCAGCCGAAACCAGTTTACCAACTATTCCCAAAAACTGATACTCAAATACCAAAGAATCACACATCTTTATTAAACTGTTGGTGAAGCTGAATCAAAGCTGCTGGGCTTCAGTCAGAGTAAATTCACACTAATTTGCTCTCACTTTAAGGTGCTCTGCCAGCTGCAATCACTACCATGGAGGCTGCAGATGTCCCACCAGTCCCTGCTACACCAGTTCTAGAGTCTGTAAGTGTTCCACCAGATCTGAGACCCCAAAGAGTCCCTGTCCTGCTCATTTCTGGTTGATTTCCAGTTGGTTTCTTCCATTACCCCCCGTCATGTGGCTTTTGCTTTTTTCATCCATCTGGTTGTAAAAATATCTGCAGACTCATTTAATGATCAGTAGTTTTTAAATTCATGGCAGGTGTACGAACGTCCACCAAACACAAGGAAGACACAGATGTCTGAGACTGAAACTGGTGGCAACGCATCTAAAGCTGAACTTTATCTGTTGTTCATCTGCTTGTAATGATTTAAGTTATTAATGGTTTTGCATCATAATGACTCCACTTTCCATGTGAGCTGATCGCGGTGAGGACGTGTGTTTTTAGACGTGTTTTTAACAACGTTTGCTAGCGAGAAACCTGAAAGTGTCGATGGAGGCAGCAGGTTCCCCCAAAATGGCAAAGTCCTGATGACATTGTCTCTTTTCTTGTGATCTTTTGGCCAAGCCCCCCACCCTCCACCCAAAAGAAAAAAGGGGTTCCAGTCTTGTATTTTAGTCAGTTCTCAGGAGGCCTGGACAGCTTGTACCATATCCAACCTGTTCTCCTAGTTGAGCTTATTGATTTGCATACAGGTGCACTGGACGCCTGAAGCTGCTGCCGGCTTTTACAAAACATACCTGAGAAGTTTTCTGTCAATCTACACCCTGAAACTAATAGATGCCAAAGATGTTTGAGTAAAAGATGAAACCAGTGATCACGTAACAGTCACAAACACTAATGCTAAAATATCAAAGACACACGTTATTTATTAATCTATCAAAATTTATTTATCAAGCACTTTTCATACAATTTACAAAACAAAGTGTTTTACATTAAAAATAATAACAAAAATCTTTTTACAAAGAGTCCTCCAGACCACAAACCACTAAGTCAAGCCTACACACACATACATGACATATACCCACGCATATACACTAAAAGCAGATACATATACATATAGGCCATTGTGGTATAAAAACCATTAAGACTGAAATAAAAGGCTTTTTATCACTTGTTCATTAAAAGTGTGGAAATTCTAAATGTGTTAAAAAAGTAAATACTGACTAATCTGGTAAAACACAATCACACAATAATAAATAAATTAAACATACATGTAGTAAAATACCAATTATGAATACTAAATGCAAGTCAGTTAAATGCTTTGCTAAGAAGGTAAGTCTTAAGTTCACCTTTAAAAATATCAACACTCCCAGCTGCTCTCAGGTCGTCTGGAAGGCTGTTCCACAGGCGAAGACCATAGAAACTAAAAGATGTTTTAATAGAATTGTTATTTTAGGCAACTTTAATTTACATGTGGACAATCAATCAGACACCTCTTCCAGGTGATTTTAATGTTCTAAATTATATTAATTTTAAACAACACAGGGTCTGTCTCTTCTGTGATGAAGGATTTTCAGATCACACATGCATATTTTTTACCTTCATTTCAACAAGTACTCGATCTTAACCCTGGCTGCACACTTTAGTCACCTTTACAGAGCCGTTCACCTCACATCTTACCTGCTTCTTCTGAAGAGAAACTCAGACTCCTCTGATCTAAAACTACAAACCTGTATCCTATTCACCATTTTAAGCTAAATTTTAGAAAGACATTTTTACCAAACTTTGGTGCAAATAGTTGAATTAAAGTTGAATATTTTTATTTGCTGAGCATTTATGTTGGACAGTCCACCTCTTCCCTCTGACAGAAATTCTGTTCTGCATGATGAATGTTGCACTAAATATCAGTATGTTTAGTTTAATACAAGGATCTGACAGAGCGCACTACAGTTGTTAATGTTTAGAGCTGATTAAAAAAATAAAATGTTGAAATGACCACAGTGAAGTTTTTCTGTCCAGCAGCTGCTCTGTGAGTCGGTTTGATGCTGGATAGATGATCTGATTTCAGTTCTTCAGCTTTTCTTAAAGCAACTTCACGAGGCATCCTTCCATTAGTCGACCTCTTGTGGAGAAACTCTCCAACTCTTCCTGCTCTTTACAATATTTCAGGCTCTTCCTGCTGTTCTCAGCGTTTATTATTTAGTATAAAAACTCACCGTTGCTCCAGTAAACAGCAGCTTTAACCTTTTGACCCCTCGAATTTCTTTTAGACCTCTGCTTGAAATTAAATACCCCTGATGAAATGAGTGTTTCTCTCCAACCACAAGGTCTGTTTCATTAGTTTTAGAGTCATAAATGGAAAAATTTGTGATATTTTTTAGTATTTTTAAAACATCAGTAAATATGTTGCTGGTGAGGAATAAATGACGATGGCACATTGAACAAATAAAAATTTCAGGTTTCAATTCTGATCAAGTGAAGCAGAACAAAATTAGTGAAGTTTCTAGATCCTGTTTATTAGGCCTGTATGTAACTTACATGCATGAAACTAACACTGTAGAGTCAAAACAGAATAATTATTATATAGGAAACCATGTTTCTCTATTTCAACACAGAGGGCTCCTTTTATTTGTTCGTCAGTCGTCAACCCCTCAAAACATTTACATTTAGATTTAATATGTAAATTTAAAATATAGTATGACCTGTATTTGACCTGTGTGGTTAACAGTTGTGTTACATGTAGGGAAATGTGCCTAATATGAGGAAAGTGTGATAAATAATGAAAATGGTTCAGCTACAACTTCCATAAGATGGTTCGGTACTCTCTCCAAAACCACATGATGGAAACTAAGTTCAGAGGAAATGGTTCATTCTGTATGTTTATCTCTAAAGACTCTTTGTTACATGATGTACCATTTTTTCTTTGTTTATCACATCAGTTACTGCCAGCACACATACCTCAAATACATCCACACTGAGTATGCCTCCTGCAACTCTGCCTCAGGTACATTACTTCAAGTTCATCCACACCCAGTTGAACGCTGGTTGAAGGGGCTCCTGTGAAGTTTTGCCTAAAGCTCTAGAGTTATCTTTACATTTGAAGAGTTGCCTGAGGCAGCTACAGTCAGCAATAATAAATCTTTCGGTCCTACCTTTGCATTGATGTGACTGGTAAGACCAGAACGTTATGAAAGGATTCAGATTACAGCTAAAATGAGGTCACATCTTTGATTTCAAAGTGTCCAGAGGCTGCACTCCTGAAACAAACAGTCAGGGACACGTCCAGCTGGATTTTTAGCTACATTCACTAGCAGAATGACCACAGTTCAACACAAACAGGTCTGTTTTTGTTGGTAGGCACTCGGTGGAGTCTCCTCTTCTCTCAAATAGGAAGTACACCTCTTTCAGGCATTGGATACATTAATGGATACCCCTGTCCAACCACTAATCCCACAGCAGCTCTGTCACACAATGTGTCTGTTCAATTATGTATTAAAAATGGAGGTCAAATAGTTTTGGAGTTATACCAACCTGCATTACGCACAGATATTTTCCTAATTATTTCAATTGCAGGCATTGATTAATTTTAATAAATTGTATTTCTATTCATTTTCATTCATTCATTATTATTTCTGTATAAACAGAAACCAGGATGCTGCAGGGTGGAGGAGGTGGACAGGAGGAAGAAGAACAGAGCAAAACCAGCACTTTAACCTCAAACAAGGAACTTGAATTGAAGAAAACAACACATCAGTGAATAACTTGGAGACAAGACCAACAATAAGGTCCTTATATCAGAATAAAAACAAGGAGAAAACCGAATGGAAGAAGGAAGTAAATGTTGCTGTAGATAGACGGCTACATATTAAAACATTTCTGTTTTAATAGTCAGACAGTTCCCAGTAAGACAGTTCCCAGTCAGACAGTTCCCAGTCAGACAGTTCCCAGTAAGACAGTTCCCAGTCAGACTGTTCCCAGTCAGGCAGTTCCCAGTAAGGCAGTTCCCAGTCAGACAGTTTCCAGTAAGACAGTTCCCAGTAAGGCAGTTCCCAGTGACACAGTTTCCAGTAAGGCAGTTCCCAGTGAGACAGCAGCTTCAATACAAAACACGACGCAGCAACATTTACTGGAGAATAAATTTCAATATAATTTTTTAAACAGTTTTGTTGGAGCAAATTTCCAAAAATCAGTTATTATAATGTTATTCTGACGGCCATCAGAAATGGTGACCTGGGTCACACTGGCTCTGTGAGGCTCACATAACATGTTAAATGGGTCCAGACTGCAGTGGGGAGATGGAGGAGTCCCTGAAAACACTTTTATAAAAGTCTGGGTTTATTATAATGCGTAAAGTCACACATATCTGTTAAACCACTAATGTCAAATTCCCATGCATCTGGAAAAAAATTGTAAAGCATTTAGCTTTTTTTTTTTATAATGGCGAGTTATTTATATTTTGAGACAGTACATCGGTATACAATGTGCCGGTCTATGAAATACTGCTCAGCATAAAACATAAATAAATCCATGTTCTACATTTTCTAGAAACCGTAGTTACAGTTTCCTTTAGGATACTATAGCAAGCACCTTTTCTGTTGAGTGTTATTCCTGAAACACAGTCAGTTAGATGACAGTCAAATTAACAAAGTCAGTGGTAGTCGGCTACTTCATCCTTCCGTCGTTTATATAAATGCTCCTCTTCTCTCGTCTTTTAAGATGATCATAGATACAGAAAAAAACTCATCAGTGGAAAATATTAATATTTATTTATTTAGTTTTTTATCATGCCTCTCCTGACCACATGTCACTGATGGAGATGTATGAGGACTTAAAAGTGTCATCACCAGAAAAGATAATACGGCCGAGACTAATAAAGCGAGGAAAGTGGCAAACAACTGCTGACAGACTAAACGTGTAAGTTATACAAGTTTCATACCATTCTCAATTGTTACATGTTGATTTCACTGTCCTCATTTATTTCTGGTCTCCTCTTGTGTTATAAATCTGTTTACATAAAGCAGCTCAATTTTCTCTGTATAAGATGTACTGGTGCTGCTCAGTTTATTAATAACACAATAATCAATATGCATCATCATACTTTATGAATATATTGTATGTGTGTGTGTGTGTGTGTGTGTGTATGTATGTGTGTGTGTGTGTGCGCGCGTGCGTGTGTGTGACCCTCTGGTGCATGAATTATTACAAAACAGTATCACATGTTTTCAAATCAAATATTTTACTTCTACAGACATGCACATTGATGTTTTTCTGTTCTTTAATCTTATTTTAACTTTTACTCAGTGTATTTCTATTTGATCTATGAAAATATTTATAAAATAATGTCTTGTCATATTAATATAACATAAATTTCCTATAAAAACACCTGGATCATTTTCTTGTCCTTTTTATCACTGAGGCAAACATGGTAATTACAATGTATGTATATATACTATATCAAATGTATTTATTCTTCATACGTAGCAGAGTATTGGTGACTCACCAATGTCCATTGAAGTTGCTAATGTACAATCCATACCCATGCATACATTTAAAAACAGTCTTTAAATATGTGTCCTCTGTAGTGGACACTATGCATCAAAGGGTTAATTCTGCACTGTTACATCTCAACAGAAGCAGTCAAAAGCGTACCTGGCAGCAGGTGAAAATAAAGTACAACAACATATATCAGAGTTGAAGGTAGCCTTTAATTAAATGTATTTGATCTAAACGTGTTGAGCTGTAAACATGTTGCACTGTAAGGCAAGGTAAGGCAGTTTATTTGTATAGCACATTTCATGTACAGGACAATTCAAAGTGCTTTACATAAAACAAAGACATTACAGATATTAAGAATAGTAAAAGGCATCAACACATAATCACAATAAAATAATAAATTACATTAAAATTATTAAAAGCAAGATAAGTTAAAATAGTTACCGTGAAGATTTCATGCATAGGCGCATGAGAAAAGAAATGTTTTTAACCTGGATTTAAAAATGTCTACATTTGGTGAAAGTTTAATCTCCACCGGCAGTTTGTTCCATTTGTTTGCAGCATAACAGCTAAATGCTGCTTCTCCATGTTTAGTCTGGACTCTGGTCTGGACTAGTTGACCAGAGTCTTTGGATCTAAGAGCTCTGCTAGGTTTATATTCTCTGAACATATCACAGATGTATTCTGGGTCTAAACCATTCTGGGATTTGTAAACAAGCAGAAGGGTTTTAAAATCTATTCTTTGACTGACTGGAAGCCAGTGTAAAGATTTCAAAACTGGTGTGATGTGTTCAGATCTCTTAGTCCTGGTTAAAACTCTAGCAGCAGCGTTTTGGATGAGCTGCAGATGTTTAATGCTCTTTTTAGGAAGTCCTGTTAAAAGACCATTACAGTAATCCAGTCTACTGGAGATGAATGCATGGATGAGCTTCTCCTGGTCTTTCTGGGAGACTAAACTTTTAATTCTGTTGATGTTTCTGAGCTGGTAAAAAGCTTCTGCAACAGGATTCTGTGATCTACAGTATCAAACGCAGCACTGAGATCCAACAGAACCAGGACTGATACTTGACCAGAATCAGTATTCAACCTAATGTCATTTAGCACTTTGACCAGAGCTGTTTCAGGGCTGTGATGAGGTCAGAAGCCAGACTGAACTTTATCAAGATTTCCACTTTCATTTAAAAAGTCATTAAGCTGGTGAAATACTACTTTTTCAATAATCTTGGAAATAAAAGAGAGGTTAGAGACAGGTCTATAGTTGTTCATTATAGAGGCGTCTAGAGTCCTTTTCTTTAGGAGTGGCTTAATAGCAGCTATCTTTAGTGACTTGGGAAAAATGCCTGATGCCACTGAGCTGTTAACTGTCAGTAGGAGATCACTTTCTACTGAGGTAAAAACTGTTTTTAAAAAGTCGGATGGTATCATGTCCAGAGTGCATGTTGTTGATTTCAAATGCCAAACTGTTTCTTGTAGGACTTTTAAATTCACCATTTTAAATTGCGACATGACATAATTATTTCCGGGTTTTAGACACAGACTATTTTTTTTGTTCGACTGTGTGGAATTAATATTTTGCCTAATTGTTTTAATTTTTTGGCTAAAAAAGTTTGCAAATTGGTTGCATTTCTCAGTTGAAAGGAGCTCTGGGTATATCTGTATAGGAGGATTAGTAAGTTTTTCAATCATAGTAAACAGAGTGCGAGAATTGTTGACATTCCTGTTAATCATTTCAGATAAATGCAGCTCTCTGGCCTTGCACAGCTCATTGTTATAGTTACGCAGGCTTTGTTTGTACAGCTCATAGTGAATTTGAAGTTTATTTTTCCGCCATTTCCACTCAGTTTTTCTGCATTCTCTTTTTAGGCTGGTAACCACGGTGGTGTTTCTCCATGGTGTTTTCTGTTTGCTCAAGTTGCTCTTGATTCTTATTGGTGCAAAAGCATCCATTACATTCAAGACTTTCAGATTGAAATTATCCAGGAGTCCATCAACTGACTCTGCACTGGTTGTTGGTAACATAGCTATGGCCTCCACAAACTTAGCACTTGTTCTTTCATTAATGTACCTCTTCCTAACTGAGAAGCAGGTTGGCTGGACTTTCTGAGTGATCAGTAAATCAAACAAAATACAAAAATGGTCAGAAATGGCCAAGTCAGTGACCGCTACAGAAGAAATTTCCACACCCTTTGAAATAACCAGGTCCAGAATGTGACCTTGAATGTGGGTCGGTTGTTTTACATGTTGACACAAACCAAACATGTCCAATATGGAACAAAATTCCTTGACATTACCATCCATCATGTTATCTATGTGAATGTTAAAATCCCCAGTTATGATGAAATGGTTAAAATCAGTAGAGATAACCGACAACAATTCAGAAAATTCATCAATAAAATTTTGCATTCTCTTTTTAGGCTGGTAACCACAGTGTTAGCACTTTAACTGTAGCCCTTGTGTCTTCTGTTAACCATGTTTCTGTCAGAAAAAGAAAATCTAAACTGTGAAAAAATGATGAAGTCATTAACTAACAGTGACTTGTTGGACAGAAATCTAACATTAAGTACAGCAGCTTTATGAAGTTTACACTGGTCTCTGTTGTATTCTGAGTTGTACAAGGTACAGTTAACAGATTAGATCGATTCACCCCACAAGCTGACCATGTTCGATTCCTTATTTTACTAACTAACACAGGAATCCTACTGGGTCCAGGCTTGATCTCAGAACAGCTGTCAGTAGTAGCAAAACTACAGCAAGGACCCTGAACGCATCATGGCATGTTATCTTTGTTGTGAATTCTGCTGTTCTGGGAACCTCCTGCACCTCCTCCCGTGCCCTGCTCAGTCAGGACAGATGATCTAATAGGAGGATGAGGAGGGGGAGCCCTGTATTTCTTGGTAGATGGTGGTCGCTGGGGTCCAGACCGGGATGGAGACATCCTTTGAAGACCTTGGGTGATGTGGAGAAGAGGGTCTGGTGAGGGGGGAGAGCTGGGAGTTGATCGCCTCTCTGCTGTGTCCTTCGCTCTTATCTGTACACTCATGTTTGGGTTTGCCGTCCCAACAGCATGACGCAAGTGTGCACCAAGTAATCTGCATCCAGTTAGATTTGGATGCACACCATCAGGTCTGAATCGCTCCTTACAGTTCCAAAAGATATTGAAGTTATCAATGAACTTTATCCCATGGGTGATACATGCGTTTGATAACCATGTGTTCAGGCCAAGAAGTCTACTAAAAAGTTCAATCCCTTTACCCGCTGTAGGAATGGGTCCTGAAATGTAAACATGGTGTGCTCCCAATTTACACAGTCTCTCCAACGGCAGAGAAAAGTCTTTTTTCAGGATTTCAGAGCCAATTTTCCTCCTCAGAATATCAAAAGACCCTGTGTGGACAATAATCTTCATACCATCTGGATGTGAAGACAGAATGGTCGGCAACATCTCTGTCAGTTCCCTGACTGATGTATCAAAAAGTGTTAATTTTTCCGTCTTTGCCATCCTCACATGCTGTTATAGAGTCCCCAATCAGAATTGTGTCTATTTGTTTTTGTGTGGAGGCGCCCATAGCTTCTCTAGTCCTCCTGTTTGTGGAATTTTGGCCTCTCCTCCTGGTCTGGTTAGCCCTTGGCTGAGTTTTAGGGCTATTTCTTGAATTTTAATATATCCTTGCATTACACTCATCATCATTCATTTTAATGTGACTCAACACATCATATTTATTATGCAGTGAGACTTCAGGTGGTGGAGTGAGTGCTGGAGCTTTAAATTTCCTGCTGGATTTACCTCTGCGACGAACAACATCAGACCAGGTTCTGGCCGGGGTTGATGACTTTGGTCTGGCACCAACAGTGTTCCAGAAGGAGAGATCAGTCTGATGGTCCGGTTTGGGATTTTCCTCAGCTATTTCAATGTCATTTGAACACACCCAGGGAAGTGTATCAGCCAGGTCTGTAGCGGGAGGCTCCACATTCGACATGCAGATAAATGTAGATACCAAGACAACGTCAGAGACCACTGCTACTGGTGGGGGTCCTCCCCCAGAAAACCTGTGGGTCTGGTGGCCTGAATGCCCTTCGAATTAAGCGTGCATCTCTGCAGGGTCATCAAAAAAAAAGGCAGCCATTGGTAACCAAAAAGGAACCCTGTCTCTATCTTTCTCCGTCTATCTCTTTAGATTAGCTTTCTCTTTCTCTATCTCGCTCTTTAAATACTCTACACCTGTATGGACGGGGCTCAGCTGATCCCAGTTTTACTGTTAGCCAACCAGAGGCAGTGTAGGCCAGGTGTTGGTGAAATTGGGGAGGGGCTTAATAAGGTATTAATTAGTTTTAATGAATAATATGTTGCTTTTCATTTAATTTCATGTTTATTACTTGTATAGTTGGGTTTCTTTAGTTACATTGATTTATTGATTTTTGAGACAGTGACAGTGGTGATAAGAGGAGCTAAGCAGCATCAAGAGGACTGCTGTGTTTAGGAGTATTTCAGTAGAAGAACTGGACAGGGCTGAGGTTGCCATCATCATGTTCTGTCAAAGAAAGAGATTTCCTGAGGAACTAGCCAGCCTGGAGAAAGCACAGCTCATTATGAAATTCAGTCATCTTCGTAGGCTCTGTCCACAGTTTCAAGATGGAATCCATTGGTGGTAGGCTCAGTAGATCATTGATGCCTGTTGAGGCAAAACATCCTATAATACTGGCAAAGGACCAGATGTCCAATCACTAAAGCCTCCATGGATCCAAACGACCTGGAAGCTTTAACTCCAAATCACTTCTGTTAAAGACTTCACCATCATTTCCACCAGGAGTATTCCAACCCACAGACGTGTACACACATAGAAGATGGAAACAAGTCCAATATATGTTTGACTTGTTTTGGAAAAGATGGGTGAAGGAAAAGTTACTGCAACAGCAGAAACGTCAGCGATGGACAAGAGTGAAGAGGAACCTTCACTCTTGTTCTCATCATGGACAGTTCTGTACCAAGAAACTCTTGGCCAATGGGACGAGCGATGGAGACTTTTTTGGATTGAAGAGTATTTGTTCGTCAAGTCCGTATCAAGACTCAGACTAGCTGCCTGGACCGGCCTATCACGAAGCTGTGTCTGCTGCAGGAGGCTGATCACAGTTAGACTTTTAGACTTTAAATGTTCCAACTTTATTGACTGCTTTTGGACTCTTTAGATTTTGTCTTTTCTCTTTTTTCTTTGGTTTAAAGATGGACTCTAAGGTTAATTAGAATATTACAGCGGGTATTGATAGATAGTGCATGAATGAATGAATGAATAAATTAATGAATGAATGAAACTTAATTGTCATTGCAACAGGAGCAACAAAATTTTTTTCCAGTACAAATCCGCCCAAGAGTAGACAACAATAACATATAAGCAAACAGGATCAGGTAGACTGAGGCAGCAGCCGCCATGCAGCGCACCATTTTCACAGATGGAAAAGATAACATGAGGGAGTAACGGGAGGAGGCTAGAAAAAAGAAATTGGGCCTTGACGGGCCCAGTGTAGAAATACAAAAAAAACACACACCTCAGTACATAAAAGCACATAATACAGACATTCACAACATAAGAAACACATGATGCAGGATGGTTTGTTGAACACCTTTGTCTTTTGCATGTATTTTATGTCTCCTACTTGGTTTAATATAGGTAATTATTATGAGATATCTCAATACAGTTTTTCTCAAATGCTAAAACACAAAAGCCAATCCCCTAAACCAAATGACCAGTTGTCTAAACACATTTACTAAATCTAGCCATCATTTTCCAATATCATAAACACATTTCCCATGAAGACACAATTCACAAAACACAATCCTCCGTTCTCATAAATCTAAACACATTTTTCCTTGCTAAAACACAAGTTGCAAAAGAACTCTGCTCATATTCTCAAATGAAAGCTCATGTGATGCAAAATGCTTGCCACAGTCAGCAATATTTGAACACAATGAACAAACCTGGCGTCATTCATTACACACAACGACTCAAAATTGAAGACACCTGTTGGTAATGCTGTGACCACATGTATAAAAGCAAGTTCAGAGTACACAGTTTGCCGAAGATCCCAAACAAACAAAATGGACGAAGGCAGAGTCAGGGGAAGAGGAATTCGAGTCGGAAGAGGAAGACGAGCTGGCCATGGAAGAAGAGGAGCAGGCCAACGGCAAAGAGGAGTTCAAATCAGAGGAGGAAGAGGAGGCCAACAAGGGAGAGGAGAAGATGCAGGAGGGAGAGGAGGACGTCCAGGACGGAGAGCAGGACAACCTTGCAGACACGAGTATGTGCAAGTAAGTATACATCCATGTTCACAGCACAGTTAGTGGACATACTGTGTTGCTCAGTGGCCTACATTACTTCTGGACGATACTGTGCTACCTGATTGACTGTTGTTCTCAACACCTGTGCACTTTCACATTTTCACAGAGGATATTAGTTGGACGCAATGGCCAGACCTCATGAGTACCTCTTCCTGGATGAGGCTGGCTTCAACCTGCAGAAACGAAGGCAAAGAGGCCGTAACATCATTGGCCAAAGAGCCATCACTGAGGTTCCTGGCCAACGGGGGGGTAATACAGTATTACTCTTTGTGCGGCCATGGGTTCGGGGGGGCTTGTCCACCGGCATGCTGTCCTTGGGTCTCACAACACCCAACGTCTCCTCAACTTTCTAGAGGAGCTAAGAGACATCCTCCTGCTCCGCCAACACCATCCTGGGCCTGCACATCACATTTATGTGATCATTTGGGACAATGTCAGCTTCCACAGAACAAACCAAATCAGAGAGTGGTTCACCACCAACAGTAACCAGTTTTTAAACGTCTGTCTGCCAACCTACTCCCCTTTCCTGAACCCTATAGAGGAGTTCTTCTCATCGTGGAGATGGAAGGTTTATGACAGACAACCATACACTATAGAGAACCTCCTAAGGGCAATGGAGCTGGCTTGTGATGACATCCCAGTGGAGGCCTTCCAAGGATGGATTCGCCATTCCAGGGCGTTTTTCCCGCGGTGCCTGGCAAGAGACAATATAGCCTGCGACGTGGATGAGGTGATGTGGCCAGATGCAGCTCAGCGACATGATGCCGCACCATGATTGTGGGGTGTGTGTGGTGTGAAGAAAGTCAATAAAAAAACTTCACACCCTGATCATGTTTTCAAGAGTACTGTTGTGTGCAATAGATTCTGCCATGAGTCGTGTTACAGTAGTGTACATGCAGTATTTTCTATAGATTTATACTCTTCATATGAAACTCACAAATCTAAATGCCTAATCTTCTGCAGAGATCTAATAAGATCTGTTACTGTAAAGTTTCTAAAAATATTCATTGGCAGTTATGAAACAAAGACCCGTCTCACAAATTGAGCATTGTGTTTTCAACTGTTTTGCTGTAGTGTGTAATGATGTGTATAGTGTTTACATTTTTGAAAGCTTCGAGCTGCTCTTTTGGTGTGAAAGTTTGAGCTTTGAAGTTCGAAGGTGTGGTTGTGTTTATGTAGCTTTAGAAAAGGGTGTTGTGTTTAGGCATTGGGGAACATGGAGGAAACATTTGTGAAATGTGTATTAGCATTTGAGAAAAACAGTAATAAGGGGCTGGTATGTAGGATCCATAGAACGTGTTTGGAGTAATGATCACTGGGTGGATAAATGTTTTATTTGGTTGTCATGGTGATGTGCAGTGTGGGGTCACATGGATGTGGTAGGTGACAGGTTGAACTGTTAAGGAGTTGCCAGTCAGTCACGGGTGGTTTTGTGAGAGAGGAGGGCGTCACACAAATACACCAAACCGATCCTTTGCCTCACCAGTTACTGTGGAAGTCATCTGGACACATCTGGACACTTTGAAATCAAAGCTGTAACCTACTTTTAGCTGTTATCTGAATCTTTTCACAATGTTCCTGTCTTACCAGACACATCAACCCAAAAAACAGGGCCAAATGTTTTGTTGTTGCTGACTGTAGCTGCTTCAAATATAAAGATAACTCTAGAGCCCTATGCAAAATTCACAGTATTCACAGATAATTCTGTAATTCACAGATATGTATATAAAAAAAACATTTCCTGCTGCATGCCATGTCTTTTAATCATTTCTGAGATCTCCTGAAAATTTGATCAAAATCCATCCATTACTTTTTTTAGTTATGTTGCTAACAGACACACAGACGGACGGACAGACAGATGTTCACCACCAAACATAACCACCTTTGCCATGGCAGTGATTACCACAGGTTAAAAAAAACATTAAACATGCAGTAAATAGAGCTTTCATACTGGTCAAGTCACCATCAGTATACTGATGGTAGAGGAGACCGGGGATGGTTGTAACACTTTTTGCTGCAACACCTGTAACTCATTGAATTTTTGAGCTACAGTTCTCAAACTTTTATATGAAATACCCACATTTCTTCACTAAAAAATGCACCAATTCAAAAATCTGCAAGAATATCACAGACGTATGTTAATGTCAAACACATGGTTGTCCTTTGTTACAACCTACCCCACTACAGAATATGGTTGTAACACATACTGGGGAGGGTTGTAACAACTGGACAAAAGAAGCCTAAACAGATGCCACAACATATAATATGCTTCAAAAATGGATTTATTGAAAAGAAAAAAAGATTCCAAACAAAATCTTTCTCTTTAACTGACTACAGCTCAAACGTTTAATGTTTAACTCAGAAGTGTGTGAATTTGTGTGTGAATAAGTCTACTTGAACGAACTTTCATAACAGTACTATGGCTGCTTAATGATAACTCTGCACTTGTGAAAAAAGATTCAGGTGTGATATTGAGCTTACATACTTTTTGCATATAAAAAACAAAGAAAAAAAAACAGGGCTTGTTTGTACATATTTTGTTTGACTATGTTCTTAATCTGAATCACAATATTAACAAATGAAAGTTGGTAACCCTGGAGTACAAGCTTGGTGGCCCCATAGACTACATTGGGTACATTTTACCCACACTTCCTTTGGCCTTGAGCTGCAAGATGGCTCCATGTAGATAATACAAACATTCCCATCATCCAAGGTCTCAGAATCTTCAGCATTGCCTTTCAGCGTTTTTCATGTGTGTTTATTTATTTATTTATTGGTGGGGTGGTGTTGCTGCTGCTTCTTCTTCTGCTTTTCTTTATTCTATTGTAGCTTACTCTGGGAAGATCACTGGATCGCTGGTCTCTCAGCTTCTGCAGTGATTTGCAGTATCTGCTCAGTGTTACATGACAGATTCCTGTAACTGATCTGAATGACTTTCCCTTCTTTGAGACCTCATCAGATGCTTTTTTTTTTAAAAAAAAAAAGCTGGCACACATCTCTCTTTCTTTTTTCCATTGCCTAGACATGCTTTAAAAATAATAAAATAAAGAAAAAAACAACTTCATTTTATGAATGGGGATGGTTGTAACACTGTTAACATAAATGTTACAACCCACCCCAACCCTGTCAGGCAATGTTTAGGTAGCTGTGTTAGCATAGTGATTTGAAATTAGCAAGGGGGGAATGCATCACATTTTGCCTAAAAGACAACTTTTTCATTTACTGTAAGTCATATGGTTTTATTTTAAGTTACATAAGTACTAAACTAAATTAAGTGTTGGTAAAAAAAAATTACTTTCTTATCCCAAAATCAGTTTTTAGTCAATAAAATCAGCATACATGTGTTTTCAGCCTTGTTCACTGCCATGTGAGATTGAGAAGGAAGTGGGCAAACACTGGAATGATCATCAGGCTCCTGTTTCATTCTTGATTGGTGAAAATAGTGGCGTTTCAACTCTCCCCATGTTACCTCTAGAGTGCCTCTAGAGAGAGAGAGTGGCGCCATCTCCGTTCACTGCAATGGTTCAGTTTTTTCACAGCAATGGCGGCGTATGAAGCCTCTCAAAAGTTCCCGGAAGTTAGCAAAAGCTAAGCGACGGTCAATGTATTTCAATGGAGCAGATTGTCGGAGCTACACTTCTTCAAGGTAAGATGTTTTAGTAGTCATATTTCCATATCAGTTGTGCATCGAAATCGACTTGACAGGAGTAATTAAATATGTTGATGGATTGTCACCGTCTAGATTAATATATTTAGAGATTATAAACCGATAAAAGTTTATGCTAGCACACTGATAGCAACAAATGCCACAGATGCTTAAGGAAAGTATATCACTGTTCCCTCGTGCAGCTTTGTCCTGAAGAACTTTCAGCAGTTCTGGGGTTGCCTGACGTTAACTGGGATACTGTTCTTCTTCACCTTCCTGGTTTGGCCACTTTTAAGTGTTGTTTCCTGTCTTTTTTTTCTACATTCTGCAACCTCAACCATATAAATCTCCCTGTGATGTGTTCTCTGTGTTTAATTTAAAAATATTAAACTTCCCAATGATATGGTCTTTGAAAATGTGTAAATGCATTGTTTTAATATGATTACCTCACACATTTTTTTGTTTTCACAGTCCCTGATGGTGGTCAAATGTATCCTGCTGACTTTGGCCATCCATATTTTCCTTCTGTCCCTGTCTTTGGGGAAGCCATACATACGCACGCCTTTCTCTGAGCGATTGGAGCATCCCCATGCAGCACAGCATACCATGGTGAAGACTGTATTCAAGGATAGTAGAGAAAAGAAATGGCTAGACATGCTGATCTTGTCGAGTTTTATGCTATTGTAAAGGAATTCTTTTAGGTATTAAATGCATTTGGAAAACAAAGGGTGTTTGTCTGATTTATTATGTATATGTAGGGAGTAAGTCTTGGGATAGTTAACAAATAGTGATAGAAAGCCATGTATTTTCCACGAATTGAAATCAAAATTTTATTTATTTGCCATGGATTTTCTGTAATAACACATTATATTGTGAGTCCAGACTTGTGTAGTTATCAGTCTGCCTCAGTCAAAATAAGTCTTAAGACTTAAAAGCAATTCACACAAGTAGATACTAATAAGTAAGAATAGATAACCCATTTATTTGAAATGAATTGGGATCTAAATTTTATTTATTGGATATAGATTTCCTGTAAGAACAGTTATCATTATGCTGTGAGCCTAGATTTATTGTGTAGTCACTTGGTAAATCATTGTCGTGGTATGCCTCAGTCAAGTCTGAAAGATAAAGTTAAAAAAAACAGAAAATATTAAGATTTACATTGCTGTTGATGTCATACAGGTTTAGTTAACATGATTCAAATCAATGAACACAACTATAAAAATATTGCAAAGCAAAGCCTTCATTACCGATTATCGTAGTTTTCTTATTATTTTGTATTGGCCGCCAAACCCTTCCTGGAACTTTTGGAGGCTACATGGACCACGTGATCGGCGAGCGTTTTGAGCTTCCGGTGACGCCACTCTCTCTCTAGAGGCACTCTAGTTACAACCATCCCCGGTCTCCCCTACATACTGTCGGTATAATTCCCTCTTCCTGTAGCGGAACTGGCGCTGCGCTCTTATTGTGAAAGTCCACGAATGCTACTGTGATGAGTTAGTCTTAGCTTTGCACATCGAGTGATAAAACGCTACTTCAAACTAATTACGGTGCATTTCAGCGCAGCAACAACACTCTGAACGGCGCTGAAACCAGACCATTAGCATACATGCACATCTCAACATGAATATGACCCTTTTGAGCTAGGTGGTTATTTAGCAGGCATGGAGCCCACATGGCTGGTAATTAAGATTAAATAGGCTCTGAACTGTCGTCTGCAGCAACTAAAGGAAAATATGCACCAGGACATCAACAAACAGATATAACCTAGGTACTGAATGAGCATTTTATTCCATCTTACATGATGGCGCTACCATATTCCTCTGTAGAATAATTCAGTCCAGATAAACATCTCAAGTTTTGCAGTTATTTAGCAAGACCTTTAATGTGGCCTAATGTGCCCAGGATGCAAAAAAAACAAACAACAAAAAAAAAAAAACATAAAATTACCTTTATTTACATTTTCACAAATGAAATAAAATTTCTTCTAATCAGAAGCTGTGTATTAATGAGTTTTCAAGTTCAGTAAAATAATTCAGTTCAAATTTGAGTCTTTGAGTAGTTTGTTAGTAGTACCTGGTCTAATGTGGTCAAGGTCCCCAAAAAGCTTTTTATTAAAAGCTTTATTATTATTATTATTTTTTTTTTCTTTATTCCTTCTTCCATTCAGTTTTCTCCTTCTGTTCATTCTGATATAAGGACCTTATTGTTGGTCTTTTCCCCAAGTTATTCACTGATGTTTTGTTTTGTCTTTTTTCTATTCAAGTTCCTTGTTTGAGGTAAAAGTGCTGGTTTTGTTCTATTCTTCCTCCTCCTGTCCACCTCCTCTACTCTGCAACACCCTGGTGTCTGTGTATACAAAAATTATAATAAATGAATGAAAATTAATAGAAATAAAATCGATTAAATAAATGGCTGCAAATGAAATAATTAGAAAAATATCTGTGTGTAAAGCAGGCTGGTATAACTCCAACACCATCTGACCTCCATTTTTAACACATAATTAAATGGACACATTGTGTGACAGAGCTGATGGGATTTGTGGTTGGAGACTAGAGGGGTTAACGTATCCAATTGTTTAGTTTTATTTTCAGTGCACTGGCTCAAAAAAATTGTTAAATGTGAATGTTTTATTTCATTCATGACTTTATTGTACTGGTATTCAAATTTGTTGGAGAAAAGTGATCCAAGAGCGCGATGCGCGACACAGACACCATCACTGCTGTTGGTCGCCTCCTGTGTGTTGAACCCATTGTACTACAATACTACAGTACACTGGCACAGTGATGTACTGAAACACATATTTAATTACAGTATAATGTGGTACAGTATATAGGATAGTCATATAGTAATTGCTGTCAACATTTACATACTGTAATGTCAAGAAAGGTAATTACCTGTTTTCTTCTCTAAATCTTCTGATTATGATGGACAGAGTGAATCTACTGACATTTGGTTGTACCCTTTGTCCAGCCTCTCTCATGCTCAATCCATGGACAAGAACATGGTCAGTAACAGTAGCTATGACTATTCGTTGTAGTGCCTCACAAACCAGTGCTCACTGAACTGGCTTATATATGTTCCCTCACATCATAGCCTCAAGTGTGATCAGTTTTGAGTTGTTGTGTTCAACCGGTGACCCCTGTGCTTTAATCGTGTTTGACTTTTGCCACCTGTGCTCACCATTATGAAGCACAGGTGCATCACAATAAAATGTGTTGGCAAGTTGTGTTTAAACTCGTGAAAAGTGCTTATGGTTTTGTCAAAAGAGTGACTGATTAAATCAGTGGGTTCAGGCAACTGAGCATTTGGTTCAGACCATAGGGTTTAGTGTTTTAGCAATTAAGAAAAACTGTAAACTGCAGCCAATTTACCATAAAAACTAATAGAAGAATAGAAACAACAAATCAGCTAAAACAAGCTTATAAAACGTAAAACAAAAAATCTGCCAACTCTGAAAGAAAACAAATTCAGTTTCATTTTTACCCACATCCTTATTTTATTGATTTTTTTAATGTCTTAAATGCTGAACAAAGATTTCAACCATAAAACAGAGAAAATCAGCATTTTTCATTTTCAACTGAACTGAGACAAACTGCCTTCTGAAAAACAAGATCCAATGGAAACAAAATAAAAAGCATGTTTAATATTCACTCTTCTTTCTAAGAGGAAGGATGGAACATGTGACATTGCATCAGTAAATATCTCTGCAGGGCTGCAGACTCGCTTCAGATTGCCTTACATAGTTTTCAAAAACCCTACATCCATGATTAACCCCGACCTAGTTACCAATTAAGTTAGCTTAGTTACCAATCAATCCTTCCAGTCACTGTAAACATGAAGAAACTGTAAACTCTCACCTTACAAAAAACATAAACATCTTCTGTTTACTGTAGTTTAATCTTAAAAGACATAAATGCATCAGACATCACACAAAATACAGCTACAAACTAAAAGTAATCAGATTACATTCCTTCACCTATGATTTTACCCTGAGAACGACATGTTTAAAAGAGACTGATTGATTATGAAATTAACTTATTACCTCTAAATCACCTCATAGCTCCAGACTGTATCTGTAAATCACTACATCTTAGTATTAACTCATTAATTCTGGATTGTTTTACATCTTCAGGCCTAAAACATGTTGAGCTTGAACAACCTGAGAGAAGTATTTTCTCTTTGGTTGAAGACCTTTATGCATGTGGATGTCTGCAACATGCCATCAGATATTTTCTTGTTTGAAGGTCACAAATCAAACAGATGTGCTACAGCTACGTTTATCCATGACTTTCTGGGAGGTCTGGGAATGCCTCTAGGCATGCTGGGAGATGAAGTGATACAGGATACAGTAGTCATACCTGATTACATACCTCAATAAAATGTAGATTATTATTCTGGTTTAAATGAAAATCAAGTGTAAACCTCACACACCTTCAATAACCTTTTACCACTAAAAACTCATCCTTTCACACATTAAAGCTCCACATCAGGACCACACATGAGTCAGGGATCATCACCAAGGTCGGCAACCTGTCAGTCAGTCCATGTCACTATGGCAACCACCTAAGAAGGCAATGAAATGAAAATGTGAGTGACGAATCTTTTATGATTTTTTTTACTTTATAGTTTCTGCTCAAACAAAGTCTTGTTCTTTTCAGTCAGATCTTGGGGAATCAGCCTGGCCATCATCACACATGATTTCTGTTTATAAAACAGGATGATCATCTACTACAGCAGTCTTACCTAATTAATCCAGGCCATGCTGACCAAGGCTGAAGCTCCACGTTCATGTTTAGGCCTGACAGATCTGCGTCTTCTTTTAGCTCCACCAGAACAATCCTACAAGTTCAAAACAACTTTCAGTCCAAACGTTATGCATTTTTATAGATTTTATCAGGGTTTAAATGAGCAGTTGTGACTAATTAAGTAACTAGAATAGTCCAGTCTCTCATATAACCAGTATCAAACAGTCGTATTGAGTAAAGCTTCCAGCGAGGCGTACCGGGACGCAGCTGTTCTCCTCTTTGATGCACAGATTCAGTTTGCAGTGCAGGTAGACATCACCAGAGCTCCCAATGAACTGGAACATGCTGAAGGAGAAGTAGTTGGAGGTTCCCTCCCCGTTTCCCTCCACCATCACTGTCTGGTCAGCAGCGTTGGCACAGCTGCTCACAAACAAGAAGAGACTTTTCTCAGCCTCCCATCACAACCATCAGAAATCACATCTATGAAGGAATCCCAGTGAGCAGCTCCCACTTCTCAGTGTGTCTCACCCATTCTGGATCAGGTCGTATCTCGGAGTGCTGTTGGACGATTCCTGGTCAGTTGCCCAGCAGGAGTCCGTCACCACGGCGATCAGGTCTGCATCCAACCCTTCGGTCTCCAGCTCCACCCAGATCTTCTGGTTCAGCATCACATCGGTGTTAGAATCCACAACGTGTGTGCGGTCGGCGTCGGTGTAGGATTTCATGGTTACATTATAACTCCACTCTCCAGATGTGATGTGCTGGACCACAGAGCTGCAGACGACACACATAAACACACCTCAGCTTCTCTGACTCACAAACCAGCTGAAAGGTTTCACGTAGCAGTAGAAATGAAGCTACCAGCCAGAACACACCTGTCTTTGATCCTGAAGGCCACAGTCTTCATTTCTGGCTGAACATGGATGCAGGAGAAGTCGATGTAGAACTGATCTTGGCGAGTGATGCCTTCAGAAGAGCTGTTCTGAGCCACGATGGCGTTCTTGTAGGTCACCTGGCTGTCGTTGGCCTGCAGAGCCAAATATTCAGATGTAAAGGAAGAAGCCTCTTTATTCTCTTTTTGTCTATACAGAGTAAAGATGTGGAGGAGAGGACCCACCGCGATCACTGCACCACAGGTGTTGCTGCTGTTGAAGCTGAAAGTCACCATGCCACTCTCCTGGTCCATCTCACCCCTGCAGGTCTCATTATTGAGGTGTAAGACAGAGTAGTCAATGTATTTGTCCCTCAGGAGACAACCCACCAGACTGACTGAGGCAGAGTTCTGTGTGCAGACCACTGGATCTCCTGAAAATGAGCATAATGATAAAAAGAAACAGTTAAATGTTTTCCTTCAATAACTCAGTCCTGTTATGTTGTCGTCACAGCTGTCGTACCCAGAGTGTTAGACTCTCTGTAACTGGAGGCAAAAACAGCTCTACAGAGGCAGCCAGTGTTACCCCCAAACTCGCCACAAAACTCATGATCACTGCAGACCTGGTCCTGACAAACGGCCTCAGGACGAGCTGCAGAAACACATATTGGTAAAGTATTTTAAACACATATGAGTTACAAAAATAGAGGTGAATTTAGTTAAAGTTGCTGAGGTCTTACAGCACTGAGCCTCAGACCACCAGCTCTCCAGGGTGACGTTGCTCAGGCTGCAGGCTCTGGCGTATGCCCACAGGAACTGACACCCAAGACCGTCGACTGCAGGATATTTGCACAAAGTTGCATTGCAGGCAGTTATGTAGGGAGCTGGATCCACGATGGTGTTACAGGAGGAGAAGGGCGCCTCCATCAGGAGGTTACAGCTGTTCCACACATGGAAAGAGAGAACATGAGATCCAATGAACTGATCAGCTCCTTTATGTTTATCTCCCATCTGTAATAGTGTCATGTAACATGACTGATATGATGTAACATGTCAAATAGATCAGAGTATAACAGCAGAAGATGTTTCCTGCTGTGTGGATGAATCTGCTCACCGTTCAGTCATCATGGGGCAGTCGATCGTACCGTCAGCAGGTTCAGTGTACACGCTCTCACAGCTGCAGGAGACAAACACATATTCAGGACTGCTGCTCTGCTCCGGATTATTCATACAGCACATATGATACACAGTATCTGTAAGTCATTCATCAAGCAGCAGCAGAGAGTCGGTCTGTAGGAGGAGTTACCTGGAGGAGCTGTCCTCAGAGAGCTTTGCACTAGAAAAACTGCTGGAGTTTCCACACAGACCAACCAGAGATGATCCAGCAGGTCCTGAAATGGTTCAGGACAGAAAGTGAGTCAGAAAATCATCAATGTTTAAACTGGATCAACAGAAAACAGTTTCTTGGTCTCCACGTCCACAATGACACTTTCTGTACCTTTCATGTGGATCTGTGCTGTGTCTCCATCAAAGAACACAGCAGCAGAGCGTCCAGAGAGTGTAACTTTGGCCGTGACTCCAGTTTGGTCCTTAGAGAGCTGGACACCATGGACCTCCTGGATCGAGCTGTTGAGGACCAGAGCTACGTTGTCCACCTGAGTCACAGTGGAGACACAAGATGGAGGAAATACTAAGAGAAACATCAGCATCATCTCCTCGCTTCATCAATCTGTTTCTACTGTCTCTGAGAGGGAAGATGAGAGCCTCCACAGCAGAGACTGTGGGGAGGATTTTAGACCAAACTCCACTCTGACTGGTGGACTGAAGTTCAGGCAGCTTACCAGGACTCTGCCGTCTTGTTTCAGGAGAATGTCAACGTTTAGACTCTCCAACCGCAGAGTCACACTGTCCACAAAGCTCACATCTGTACGACGTCGCTCACGGAAACTGGCCAGAATCTGAACAACTGAAATCCACGAATCCGACAGCAAAGTGTAGGAACAGCGATCTTCTATGAAGTCGGCGTTGTTGTGGACGTCAATGACAGCAGGACCGGTCACAGTGCAGGTGTATGCAGCTAACATCATGCAGGACAGACATAATTAGTTGCTGATGAGACTGCAGCCACGGGGGGCTCCAGTCTCATCAGCGCTACAACATCTGCTACAACAGTTGCTTTATATAAACCCAGCACTTATAACATGATTGATAACATGACCTTGTACTATTACACGTGCATACTTTTACTGAAGTAAACATTTCTAATGCAGATTTTTACTGCTTACAGGGTAAAATGTGAGTTTAAACTTTTGCTCATCTTAAGAATGTGAATGTTTCTCTGTCTCTGGTTGACTGATGTGTCTCTGGCTTACCTCCCAGTGAGATGAGAGCAAACAGGTGGAGAAGGGGGTGGAGCATGTTGGAAGGGATCCAATCAGCTGTCAGAAAGCTGGAAGACACAAAGCTGATTGGATAAAAACTGTAAGACACATTTTCATCATTAATGTATTAATTCCTTTCATCATGTCTGTTAGCTGCTGTTAATCTAAGAGGGAATTTATTTCCTAAAGGGACATTTCTAATAATACTTTGTTCTAGAGAATAACTGCTTTGTCTTTTCATAGCTTGCAGTGTTCTGTGTAACTCTTGCTTCTAGTGCAGTACCATCAATGCTGTATATTAAACAGCTTGTTATTGGGTATTGAGACGTCTCGTTTGTGTTGCTGTCTTCAGGTTGGCTGGGGATGGGGGGTAAAGGCCTGTTAATACTCTGTAAGAACAGAGAAATTTGTTCTTCCTCTCAGATTTGACTCTTTTGTCTGTTCTCCACACATCATCTAGGCAGAATTTTATTATCGTGTGGTGTCTGGCATCTATTCAGCGATGTGAAGTGGGTGTGGTTAATGTAGAAAAGTGGGAAACAGGAAGTTGCCAGAAGCTTTAAAAAGGATGAAGGCAGGCCGATGCCATGGCAAAGTATGAATATGTGAACAACAACACGACAAGAAGTCTGGTTCTATTTAAAGATTTAGGTTTTTGGCTCAAGTCCCTGATAAGATTCACTCAGAGCTTCTTTTTTAGGCCAGTTTATCACTTGTGAATACTTTGTATGTATCTAACCAATTTCTAATTCAGTTTGCATAGAAGTCTTATTTATGTGCATTACTTCATTATAAAATACAATTACTATTTAATATTTTGATCAATCCTTTAAATAAAGAATTGAGTGGGAGACATGAAAACCTGTGGGGCTGCAGCCCTCGTGGGACCGGACTGAGTAGTTCTGCTGAGGACTGTACAGGCCTGAGGCTGTCAGGTGAGGCAGGGGTGAGGAATGAAGCAAGCAGCACGTACACGAGGCTCAAGCTTGCTGCTGCAAAAGGGGGAGGAGCTGCTGGTGTGTGTGTGAGTGTGTGGGCCCACAGCTTAAACCTCTTTCTGTTGTTTCTAAGGACCATGTAAGATTATTTTACACAGTCTCCAGAAAATGAGGACTATAGAAAATAGTTTTTTTAAATGAAGATCATAGGTCTATAATCTTTATTAAGCAGCAGAAAGTGGAGCAGTGGTCATTCAGAGTGTGTATCCCTCATAGGCCACTACAGCTTGTGTTGTACAAGTTTATTAAGTTATCTTATACTTTTATATTTTTCTCAGCTTCTTAAAAATTATTTGATGATCATTTTGGCTGCGTTACGGCTAGCTGTCGTTTCTTTTTCTTGTGTCTTTTCCCCTCATTTGTCTTTTAAGCTTTGTTGATTGGATTCATATTTTTTACATAGTGTCAGTTCCTACAAAGGCTACCAGTGGGCCCAAGATTAATTAATAAATCTATTTATTTTTGTGTATGTGTGTATGATATTTTTAGTCAACATTGTAATAATCAGGAATTACTTCACACAAACAAATCCCTCTTGGCGCCCCCTGGTGGCCCCACAGCTCTTTAATATAACAAGACCAGAATTTCCAGCATCTGCCTATAATGGTAAAACAGTTTAATCTGGTAGAATCCAGCAAAAATATTAAATCTCACAATTTTTCTTCCTGATGAAACTCTGACATTAAAGAATGAAGGGTTTTAAACTGTAATGACAGTGACATTAAAAAGTTTAATTTCAATAGAAGTCAAGGTCGAAGGTCACCAGAGGGAGAATCTGACACTACGGAAAAATACTGATGCTACCAAATCTATTTTACTGCTAAGCATTGACATATCTAACACACTAATTACTACCTAAAACTATCCCCTTGACTACTTTTTAGTTAGAAATTATTTTTTAGTTTTTGTTTTTTTACTTCATAATAAATAATGTAGTACTTTAAATAATTATACTGGCATTTAGAGAGCTGTAATAATATCTATAAACAAGGTAAATAAGTGTTATACAGCTGTAAGTGATCTATTTATGAGGTTTGTATGTGTGTGTAAGACAAACCTGTGTGGTCAGTGAAGAGGATCACCTACGATGCTGAAAACAAGAACAAAAACATCAGTTATTATCACTTTCTTTGGTAATTTAATATGTTTTCCAGTGTTACTTTGTTCACAACAAAGTTCCTTCTTTTGCTACTTCATTTTTCTTTCAGAAGGCACCATTCAGTCCTCAAAAGATATTTATGACATTTAAAAAGACTGTATTAGATTTACCTAATGTTAAAATCTGCTTTTAAATAAAAGGATTGTGGATTTTGTTTCTATCAGTTACACTGAAAACATTGAGTTAACTTTTAATAAAAACAAAGATAATCACCACCAGCCACTAAAACCGTGTAATTTTCCTTTAAACAAGGATGTGGCCTTAAAAGTTGAATTAAAAACCAGAAGACAATGTTTTGACCAGCGCAGGTGTACAGCTCGTCTCACCTTCTGCAGCTTTGGTGAGATGATGAAGACTTGTGTCCAGGAGGCTCTCTGAAGATCTGTTGGACAGATGTGTCTGGCGATGTCTCTGTGGAGGATGTCGCTCTGACTCTCTCTCGATGTTTCTCCCTTTTTATTTGTGTCTTCGCTCTTGACGATACCCAATAGAATCCAAGGGGAGGACTGGATGTGGAGTCGACGGTGACGGGAACCTCCCTCTACTGAACTGAATGTGTCCTCATCATCTTGTCAGGTAAGCATCTCTGACATTTGAGTCTCAGCCGAAACCAGTTTACCAACTATTCCCAAAAACTGATACTCAAATACCAAAGAATCACACATCTTTATTAAACTGTTGGTGAAGCTGAATCAAAGTTGCTGGGCTTCAGTCAGAGTAAATTCACACTAATTTGCTCTCACTTTAAGGTGCTCTGCCAGCTGCAATCACTACCATGGAGGCTGCAGATGTCCCACCAGTCCCTGCTACACCAGTTCTAGAGTCTGTAAGTGTTCCACCAGATCTGAGACCCCAAAGAGTCCCTGTCCTGCTCATTTCTGGTTGATTTCCAGTTGGTTTCTTCCATTACCCCCCGTCATGTGGCTTTTGCTTTTTTCATCCATCTGGTTGTAAAAATATCTGCAGACTCATTTAATGATCAGTAGTTTTTAAATTCATGGCAGGTGTACGAACGTCCACCAAACACAAGGAAGACACAGATGTCTGAGACTGAAACTGGTGGCAACGCATCTAAAGCTGAACTTTATCTGTTGTTCATCTGCTTGTAATGATTTAAGTTATTAATGGTTTTGCATCATAATGACTCCACTTTCCATGTGAGCTGATCGCGGTGAGGACGTGTGTTTTTAGACGTGTTTTTAACAACGTTTGCTAGCGAGAAACCTGAAAGTGTCGATGGAGGCAGCAGGTTCCCCCAAAATGGCAAAGTCCTGATGACATTGTCTCTTTTCTTGTGATCTTTTGGCCAAGCCCCCCACCCTCCACCCAAAAGAAAAAAGGGGTTCCAGTCTTGTATTTTAGTCAGTTCTCAGGAGGCCTGGACAGCTTGTACCATATCCAACCTGTTCTCCTAGTTGAGCTTATTGATTTGCATACAGGTGCACTGGACGCCTGAAGCTGCTGCCGGCTTTTACAAAACATACCTGAGAAGTTTTCTGTCAATCTACACCCTGAAACTAATAGATGCCAAAGATGTTTGAGTAAAAGATGAAACCAGTGATCACGTAACAGTCACAAACACTAATGCTAAAATATCAAAGACACACGTTAGTTATTAATCAATCAAAATTTATTTATCAAGCACTCTTCATACAATTTGCAAAACAAAGTGTTTTACATTAAAAATAACAACAAAAATCTTTTTACAAAGAGTCCTCCAGACCACAAACCACTAAGTCAAGCCTACACACACATACATGACATATACCCACGCATATACACTAAAAGCAGATACATATACATATAGGCCATTGTGGTATAAAAACCATTAAGACTGAAATAAAAGGCTTTTTATCACTTGTTCATTAAAAATGTGGAAATTCTAAATGTGTTAAAAAAGTAAATACTGACTAATCTGGTAAAACACAATCACACAATAATAAACTAAACATACATGTAGTAAAATACCAATTATGAATACTAAATGCAAGTCAGTTAAATGTTTTGCTAAGAAGGTAAGTCTTAAGTTCACCTTTAAAAATATCAACACTCCCAGCTGCTCTCAGGTCGTCTGGAAGGCTGTTCCACAGGCGAAGACCATAGAAACTAAAAGATGTTTTAATAGAATTGTTATTTTAGGCAACTTTAATTTACATGTGGACAATCAATCAGACACCTCTTCCAGGTGATTTTAATGTTCTAAATTATATTAATTTTAAACAACACAGGGTCTGTCTCTTCTGTGATGTAGGATTTTCAGATCACACATGCATATTTTTTACCTTCATTTCAACAAGTACTCGATCTTAACCCTGGCTGCACACTTTAGTCACCTTTACAGAGCCGTTCACCTCACATCTTACCTGCTTCTTCTGAAGAGAAACTCAGACTCCTCTGATCTAAAACTACAAACCTGTATCCTATTCACCATTTTAAGCTAAATTTTAGAAAGACATTTTTACCAAACTTTGGTGCAAATAGTTGAATTAAAGTTGAATATTTTTATTTGCTGGGCATTTATGTTGGACAGTCCACCTCTTCCCTCTGACAGAAATTCTGTTGTTCATGATGAATGTTGCACTAAATATCAGCATGTTTAGTTTAATACAAGGATCTGACAGAACGCACTACAGTTGTTAATGTTTAGAGCTGATTAAATCAATAAAATGTTGAAATGACCACAGTGAAGTTTTTCTGTCCAGCAGCTGCTCTGTGAGTCGGTTTGATGCTGGATAGTTGATCTGATTTCAGTTCTTCAGCTTTTCTTAAAGCAACTTCACGAGGCATCCTTCCATTAGTCCACCTCTTGTGGAGAAACTCTCCAACTCTTCCTGCTCTTTACAATATTTCAGGCTCTTCCTGCTGTTCTCAGCGTTTATTATTTAGTATAAAAACTCACCGTTGCTCCAGTAAACAGCAGCTTTAACCTTTTGACCCCTGGAATTTCTTTTAGACCTCTGCTTGAAATTAAATACCCCTGATGAAATGAGTGTTTCTCTCCAACCACAAGGTCTGTTTCATTAGTTTTAGAGTCATAAATGAAAAACATTTGTGATATTTTTTAGTATTTTTAAAACATCAGTAAATATGTTGCTGGTGAGGAATAAATGACGATGGCACATTGAACAAATAAAAATTTCAGGTTTCAATTCTGATCAAGTGAAGCAGAACAAAATTAGTGAAGTTTCTAGATCCTGTTTATTAGGCCTGTATGTAACTTACATGCATGAAACTAACACTGTAGAGTCAAAACAGAATAATTATTATATAGGAAACCATGTTTCTCTATTTCAGCAGAGAGGGCTCCTTTTATTTGTTCGTCAGTCGTCAACCCCTCAAAACATTTACATTTAGATTTAATATGTAAATTTAAAATATAGTATGACCTGTATTTGACCTGTGTGGTTAACAGTTGTGTTACATGTAGGGAAATGTGCCTAATATGAGGAAAGTGTGATAAATAATGAAAATGGTTCAGCTACAACTTCCATAAGATGGTTCGGTATTCTCTCCAAATCCACATGATGTAAACTGTAAGTTCAGAGGAAATGGTTCATTCTATATTTTTATTTCTAAAGACTCTTTGTTACATGATGTGCCATTTTTTTCTTTGTTTATCACATCAGTTACTGCCAGCACACATACCTCAAATACATCCACACTGAGTTTGCCTCCTGCAACTCTGCCTCAGGTACATTACTTCAAGTTCATCTACACCCAGTTGAATGCTGATTGAAGGGGCCCCCTGTGAAGTTTTGCCTAGAGCTCTAGAGTTATCTTTACATTTGAAGAGTTGCCTGAGGCAGCTACAGTCAGCAATAATAAATCTTTCGGTCCTACCTTTGCATTGATGTAACTGGTAAGACCAGAACGTTATGAAAGGATTCAGATTACAGCTAAAATGAGGTCACATCTTTGATTTCAAAGTGTCCAGAGGCTGCACTCCTGAAACAAACAGTCAGGGACACGTCCAGCTGGATTTTTAGCTACATTCACTAGTAGAATGACCACAGTTCAACACAAACAGGTCTGTTTTTGTTGGTAGGCACTCGGTACAGTCTCCTCTTTTCTCAAACAGGAAGTACACCTCTTTCAGACATTGGATACATTAATGGATACTCCTGTCCAACCACTAATCCCACATCAGCTCTGTCACACAATGTGTCTGTTCAATTATGTATTAAAAATAGAGGTGAAATAGTTTTGGAGTTATACCAACCTGCATTACGCACAGATATTTTCCTAATTATTTCATTTGCAGGCATTGATTAATTTTAATAAATTGTATTTCTATTCATTTTCATTCATTCATTATTATTTCTGTATAAACAGAAACCAGGATGCTGCAGGGTGGAGGAGGTGGACAGGAGGAAGAAGAACAGAGCAAAACCAGCACTTTAACCTCAAACAAGGAACTTGAATTGAAGAAAACAACACATCAGTGAATAACTTGGAGACAAGACCAACAATAAGGTCCTTATATCAGAATAAAAACAAGGAGAAAACCGAATGGAAGAAGGAAGTAAATGTTGCTGTAGATAGACGGCTACATATTAAAACATTTTTGTTTTAATAGTCAGACAGTTCCCAGTAAGACAGTTCCCAGTCAGACAGTTCCCAGTCAAACAGTTCCCAGTAAGACAGTTCCCAGTCAGACTGTTCCCAGTCAGGCAGTTCCCAGTAAGGCAGTTCCCAGTCAGACAGTTTCCAGTAAGACAGTTCCCAGTAAGGCAGTTCCCAGTGACACAGTTTCCAGTAAGGTAGTTCCCAGTAAGGCAGTTCCCAGTGAGACAGCAGCTTCAATACAAAACAAGACGCAGCAACATTTACTGGAGAATAAATTTCAATATAATTTTTTAAACAGTTTTGTTGGAGCAAATTTCCAACAATCAGTTATTATAATGTTATTCTGACAGTCATCAGAAATGGTGACCTGGGTCACACTGGCTCTGTGAGGCTCACATAACATGTTAAATGGGTCCAGACTGCAGTGGGGAGATGGAGGAGTCCCTGAAAACACTTTTATAAAAGTCTGGGTTTATTATAATGCGTAACGTCACACATATCTGTTAAACCACTAATGTCAAATTCCCATGCATCTGGAAAAATAAACTGTAAAGCATTTAGCATTTTTTTTTTTTATAATGGCGAGTTATTTATATTTTGAGACAGTACATCGGTATACAATGTGCCGGTCTATGAAATACTGCTTAGCATAAAACATAAATAAATCCATGTTCTACATTTTCTAGAAACCGTAGTTACAGTTTCCTTTAGGATACTATAGCAAGCACCTTTTGTGTTGAGTGTTATTCTTGAAACACAGTCAGTTAGATGACAGTCAAATTAACAAAGTCAGTGGTAGTCAGCTACTTCATCCTTCCGTCGTTTATATAAATGCTCCTCTTCTCTCGTCTTTTAAGATGATCATAGATACAGAAAAAAAACTCATCAGTGGAAAATATTAATATTTATTTATTTAGTTTTTTTATCATGCCTCTCCTGACCACATGTCACTGATGGAGATGTATGAGGACTTTAAAAGTATCATCACCAGAAAAGATAATACGGCCGAGACTAATAAAGCGAGGAAAGTGGCAAACAACTGCTGACAGACTAAACGTGTAAGTTATACAAGTTTCATACCATTCTCAATTGTTACATGTTGATTTCACTGTCCTCATTTATTTCTGGTCTCCTCTTGTGTTATAAATCTGTTTACATAAAGCAGCTCAATTGTCTCTGTATAAGATGTACTGGTCCTGCTCAGTTTATTAATAACACAATAATCAATATGCATCATCATACTTTATGAATATATTGTATGTGTGTGTGTGTGTGTGTGCGCGCGTGCGTGTGTGTGTGTGACCCTCTGGTGCATGAATTATTACAAAACAGTACCACATGTTTTCAAATCAAACTTTTACTCAGTGTATTGATTTTTCTATTTGATCTATGAAAATATTTATAAAATAATGTCTTGTCATATTAATATAACATAAATTTTCTATAAAAACACCTGGATCATTTTCTTGTCCTTTTTATCACTGAGGCAAACATGGTAATTACAATGTATGTATATATACTATATCAAATGTATTTATTCTTCATACGTAGCAGAGTATTGGTGACTCACCAATGTCCATTGAAGTTGCTAATGTACAATCCATACCCATGCATACATTTAAAAACAGCCTTTAAATATGTGTCCTCTGTAGTGGACACTATGCATCAAAGGGTTAATTCTGCACTGTTACATCTCGACAGAAGCAGTCAAAAGCGTACCTGGCAGCAGGTGAAAATAAAGTACAACAACATATATCAGAGTTGAAGGTAGCCTTTAATTAAATGTATTTGATCTAAACGTGTTGAGCTGTAAACATGTTGCACTGTAAGGCAAGGCAAGGCAGTTTATTTGTACAGCACATTTCATGTACAGGACAATTCAAAGTGCTTTACATAAAACAAAGACATTACAGATATTTAGAATAGTAAAAGGCATCAACACATAATCACAATAAAATAATAAATTACATAAAAATTATTAAAAGCAAGATAAGTTAAAATAGTTACCGTGAAGATTTCATGCATAGGCGCATGAGAAAAGAAATATTTTTAACCTGGATTTAAAAATGTCTACATTTGGTGAAAGTTTAATCTCCACTGGCAGTTTGTTCCATTTGTTTGCAGCATAACAGCTAAATGCTGCTTCTCCATGTTTAGTCTGGACTCTGGTCTGGACTAGTTGACCAGAGTCTTTGGATCTAAGAGCTCTGCTAGGTTTATATTCTCTGAACATATCACAGATGTATTCTGGGTCTAAACCATTCTGGGATTTGTAAACAAGCAGAAGGGTTTTAAAATCTATTCTTTGACTGACTGGAAGCCAGTGTAAAGATTTCAAAACTGGTGTGATGTGTTCAGATCTCTTAGTCCTGGTTAAAACTCTAGCAGCAGCGTTTTGGATGAGCTGCAGATGTTTAATGCTCTTTTTAGGAAGTCCTGTTAAAAGACCATTACAGTAATCCAGTCTACTGGAGATGAATGCATGGATGAGCTTCTCCTGGTCTTTCTGAGAGACTAAACTTTTAATTCTGTTGATGTTTCTGAGCTGGTAAAAAGCTTCTTAATGACAGCTTCGATGTGGCTGCTGAAAGTCAGATCTGAGTCTATCAACACTCCCAGGTTATTAACTTGGTCAGTGATTTTAAGAGCCCGAGTCTCCAGGTGTCTCCAGGTGACCCTCTTCTCTTTGCTACCAAACAGAATAATCTCAGTTTTGTCTTCATTTAATTGTAGGAAATTCTCCTTCATCCAGGTGTTTATTTGCTCCAGACACTGACACATTAACTCCTTATCAAGCGGGGTCACATGGCTGCAATGTTGTTCATTAGTAGTCATGTACCGGGACCGGTATGTTTGCATCTTAAGGGGTTAAGTCTACTGGACTGCAGTCATCTGGTGACAGAGACACATAAAGTTGTGTATCATCTGCATAACTTTGATAACTAATGCTATAGTTCTGTAATATTTTACCCAAAGGGAGCATATACAAGTTGAACAGAAGAGGTCCAAGGACTGACCCCTGGGGGACTCCACAAGTCATGGCCACTCGCTCGGATTCATAGCTGCCGATCGTAACAAAATAACTCCGGCCTTCTAAATAGGACCTGAACCAGTTAAGGACCGCTCCAGAAAGTCCAAACCAGTTTTCCAGCCTGTGCAACAGGATTCTGTGATCTACAGTATCAAACGCAGCACTGAGATCCAACAGAACCAGGACTGATACTTGACCAGAATCAGTATTCAACCTAATGTCATTTAGCACTTTGACCAGAGCTGTTTCAGGGCTGTGATGAGGTCAGAAGCCAGACTAAAATTTATCAAGATTTCCACTTTCATTTAAAAAGTCATTAAGCTGGTCAAATACTACTTTTTCAATAATCTTGGAAATAAAAGAGAGGTTAGAGACAGGTCTGTAGTTGTTCATTATAGAGGCGTCTAGAGTCCTTTTCTTTAGGAGTGGCTTAATAGCAGCTATCTTTAGTGACTTGGGAAAAATGCCTGATGCCACTGAGCTGTTAACTGTCAGTAGGAGATCACTTTCTACTGAGGTAAAAACTGTTTTTAAAAAGTACGATGGTATCATGTCCAGAGTGCATGTTGTGGATTTCAAATGCCAAACTGTTTCTTGTAGGACTTTTAAATTCACCATTTTAAATTGCGACATGACATCAGAATTATTTCCGGGTTTTAGACACAGACTAATTTTCTTGTTCGACTGTGTGGAATTAATATTTTGCCTAATTGTTTTAATTTTTTGGCTAAAAAAGTTTGCAAATTGGTTGCATTTCTCAGTTGAAAGGAGCTCAGGGCTTATCTGTATAGGAGGATTAGTAAGTTTTTCAATCATAGTAAACAGAGTGCGAGAATTGTTGACATTCCTGTTAATCATTTCAGATAAATGCAGCTCTCTGGCCTTGCACAGCTCATTGTTATAGTTACGCAGGCTTTGTTTGTACAGCTCATAGTAAATTTGAAGTTTATTTTTCCGCCATTTCCGCTCAGTTTTTCTGCATTCTCTTTTTAGGCTGGTAACCACGGTGGTGTTTCTCCATGGTGTTTCCTGTTTGCTCAAGTTGCTCTTGATTCTTATTGGTGCAAAAGCATCCATTACATTCAAGACTTTCAGATTGAAATTATCCAGGAGTCCATCAACTGACTCTGCACTGGTTGTTGGTAACATAGCTATGGCCTCCACAAACTTAGCACTTGTTCTTTCATTAATGTACCTCTTCCTAACTGAGGAGCAGGTTGGCTGGACTTTCTGAGTGATCAGTAAATCAAACAAAATACAAAAATGGTCAGAAATGGCCAACTCAGTGACCGCTACAGAAGAAATTTCCACACCCTTTGAAATAACCAGGTCCAGAATGTGACCTTAAATGTGGGTCGGTTGTTTTACATGTTGACACAAACCAAACATGTCCAATATGGAACAAAATTCCTTGACATTACCATCCATCATGTTATCTATGTGAATGTTAAAATCCCCAGTTATGATGAAATGGTTAAAATCAGTAGAGATAACCGACAACAATTCAGAAAATTCATCAATAAAATTTTGCATTCTCTTTTTAGGCTGGTAACCACAGTGTTAGCACTTTAACTGTAGCCCTTGTGTCTTCTGTTAACCATGTTTCTGTCAAAAAAAGAAAATCTAAACTGTGAAAAAATGATGAAGTCATTAACTAACAGTGACTTGTTGGACAGAAATCTAACATTAAGTACAGCAGCTTTATGAAGTTTACACTGGTCTCTGTTGTATTCTGAGTTGTACAAGGTACAGTTAACAGATTAAATCGATTCACCCCACAAGCTGACCATGTTCGATTCCTTATTTTACTAACTAACACAGGAATCCTACTGGGTCCAGGCTTGATCTCAGAACAGCTGTCAGTAGTAGCAAAACTACAGCAAGGACCCTGAACGCATCATGGCATGTTATCTTTGTTGTGAATTCTGCTGTTCTGGGAACCTCCTGCACCTCCTCCCGTGCCCTGCTCAGTCAGGACAGATGATCTAATAGGAGGATGAGGAGGGGGAGCCCTGTATTTCTTGGTAGATGGTGGTCGCTGGGGTTCAGGCCTGGACAGAGACATCCTTTTAAGACCTTGGGTGATGTGGAGAAGAGGGTCTGGTGCGGGGGGAGAGCTGGGAGTTGATCGCTTCTCTGCTGTGTCCTTCGCTGTTATCTGTACACTCATGTTTGGGTTTGCCGTCCCAACAGCATGACGCAAGTGTGCACCAAGTAATCTGCATCCAGTTAGATTTGGATGCACACCATCAGGTCTGTATCGCTCCTTACAGTTCCAAAAGATATTGAAGTTATCAATGAACTTTATCCCATGGGTGATACATGCATTTGATAACCATGTGTTCCGGCCAAGAAGTCTACTAAAAAGTTCAATCCCTTTACCCGCTGTAGGAATGGGTCCTGAAATGTAAACATGGTGTGCTCCCAATTGACACAGTCTCTCCAACGGCAGAGAAAAGTCTTTTTTTCAGGATTTCAGAGCCAATTTTCCTCCTCAGAATATCAAAAGACCCTGTGTGGACAATAATCTTCATACCATCTGGATGTGAAGACAGAATGGTCGGCAACATCTCTGTCAGTTCCCTGACTGATGTATCAAAAAGTGTTAAATTTTCCGTCTTTGCCATCCTCACATGCTGTTATAGAGTCCCCAATCAGAATTGTGTCTATTTGTTTTTGTGTGGAGGCGCCCATAGCTTCTCTAGTCCTCCTGTTTGTGGAATTTTGGCCTCTCCTCCTGGTCTGGTTAGCCCTTGGCTGAGTTTTAGGGCTATTTCTTGAATTTTGATATATGCTTGCATTACATTCATCATCATTCATTTTAATATGACTCAACACATCATATTTATTATGCAGTGAGACTGCAGGTGGTGGAGTGAGTGCTGGAGCTTTAAATTTCCTGCTGGATTTACCTCTGCGACGAACAACATCAGACCAGGTTCTGGCCGGGGTTGATGACTTTGGTCTGGCACCAACAGTGTTCCAGAAGGAGAGATCAGTCTGATGGTCCGGTTTGGGATTTTCCTCAGCTATTCCAATGTCATTTGAACACACCCAGGGAAGTGTATCAGCCAGGTCTGTAGCGGGAGGCTCCACATTCGACATGCAGATAAATGTAGATACCAAGACAACGTCAGAGACCACTGCTACTGGTGGGGGTCCTCCCCCAGAAAACCTGTGGGTCTGGTGGCCTGAATGCCCTTCGAATTAAGCGTGCATCTCTGCAGGGTCATCAAAAAAAAAGGCAGCCATTGGTAACCAAAAAGGAACCCTGTCTCTATCTTTCTCCGTCTATCTCTTTCGATTAGCTTTCTCTTTCTCTATCTCGCTCTTTAAATACTCTACACCTGTATGGACGGGGCTCAGCTGATCCCAGTTTTACTGTTAGCCAACCAGAGGCAGTGTAGGCCAGGTGTTGGTGAAATTGGGGAGGGGCTTAATAAGGTATTAATTAGTTTTAATGAATATTATGTTGCTTTTCATTTAATTTCATGTTTATTACTTGTATAGTTGGGTTTCTTTAGTTACATTGATTTATTGATTTTTGAGACAGTGACAGTGGTGATAAGAGGAGCTAAGCAGCATCAAGAGGACTGTTGTGTTTAGGAGTATTTCAGTAGAAGAACTGGACAGGGCTGAGGTTGCCATCATCATGTTCTGTCAAAGAAAGAGATTTCCTGAGGAACTAGCCAGCCTGGAGAAAGCACAGCTCATTATGAAATTCAGTCATCTTCGTAGGCTCTGTCCACAGTTTCAAGATGGAATCCATTGGTGGTAGGCTCAGTAGATCATTGATGCCTGTTGAGGCAAAACATCCTATAATACTGGCAAAGGACCAGATGTCCAATCACTAAAGCCTCCATGGATCCAAACGACCTGGAAGCTTTAACTCCAAATCACTTCTGTTAAAGACTTCACCATCATTTCCACCAGGAGTATTCCAACCCACAGACGTGTACACACATAGAAGATGGAAACAAGTCCAATATATGTTTGACTTGTTTTGGAAAAGATGGGTGAAGGAAAAGTTACTGCAACAGCAGAAACGTCAGCGATGGACAAGAGTGAAGAGGAACCTTCACTCTTGTTCTCATCATGGACAGTTCTGTACCAAGAAACTCTTGGCCAATGGGACGAGCGATGGAGACTTTTTTGGATTGAAGAGTATTTGTTCGTCAAGTCCGTATCAAGACTCAGACTAGCTGCCTGGACCGGCCTATCACGAAGCTGTGTCTGCTGCAGGAGGCTGATCACAGTTAGACTTTTAGACTTTAAATGTTCCAACTTTATTGACTGCTTTTGGTCTTTTCTCTTTTTTCTTTGGTTTGAAGATGGACTCTAAGGTTAATTAGAATATTACAGTGGGTATTGATAGATAGTGCATGAATGAATGAATGAATGAATGAATGAATGAATGAATGAATGAATAAATTAATGAATGAATGAAACTTAATTGTCATTGCAACAGGAGCAACAAAATTTTTTTCCAGTACAAATCCGCCCAAGAGTAGACAACAATAACATATAAGCAAACAGGATCAGGTAGACTGAGGCAGCAGCCGCCATGCAGCGCACCATTTTCACAGATGGAAAAGATAACATGAGGGAGTAACGGGAGGAGGCTAGAAAAAAGAAATTGGGCCTTGACGGGCCCAGTGTAGAAATACAAAAAAAACACACACCTCAGTACATAAAAGCACATAATACAGACATTCACAACATAAGAAACACATGATGCAGGATGGTTTGTTGAACACCTTTGTCTTTTGCATGTATTTTATGTCTCCTACTTGGTTTAATATAGGTAATTATTATGAGATATCTCAATACAGTTTTTCTCAAATGCTAAAACACAAAAGCCAATCCCCTAAACCAAATGACCAGTTGTCTAAACACATTTACTAAATCTAGCCATCATTTTCCAATATCATAAACACATTTCCCATGAAGACACAATTCACATAACACAATCCTCCGTTCTCATAAATCTAAACACATTTTTCCTTGCTAAAACACAAGTTGCAAAAGAACTCTGCTCATATTCTCAAATGAAAGCTCATGTGATGCAAAATGCTTGCCACAGTCAGCAATATTTGAACACAATGAACACACCTGGCGTCATTCATTACACACAACGACTCAAAATTGAAGACACCTGTTGGTAATGCTGTGACCACATGTATAAAAGCAAGTTCAGAGTACACAGTTTGCCGAAGATCCCAAACAAACAAAATGGATGAAGGCAGAGTCAGGGGAAGAGGAATTCGAGTCGGAGGAGGAAGACGAGCTGGCCATGGAAGAAGAGGAGCAGGCCAACGGCAAAGAGGAGTTCAAATCAGAGGAGGAAGAGGAGGCCAACAAGGGAGAGGAGAAGATGCAGGAGGGAGAGGAGGACGTCCAGGACGGAGAGCAGGACAACCTTGCAGACACGAGTATGTGCAAGTAAGTATACATCCATGTTCACAGTACAGTTAGTGGACATACTGTGTTGCTCAGTGGCCTACATTACTTCTGGACGATACTGTGCTACCTGATTGACTGTTGTTCTCAACACCTGTGCACTTTCACATTTTCACAGAGGATATTAGTTGGACGCAATGGCCAGACCTCATGAGTACCTCTTCCTGGATGAGGCTGGCTTCAACCTGCAGAAACGAAGGCAAAGAGGCCGTAACATCATTGGCCAGAGAGCCATCACTGAGGTTCCTGGCCAACGGGGGGGTAATACAGTATTACTCTTTGTGCAGCCATGGGTTCGGGGGGGCTTGTCCACCGGCATGCTGTCCTTGGGTCTTACAACACCCAACGTCTCCTCAACTTTCTAGAGGAGCTAAGAGACATCCTCCTGCTCCGCCAACACCATCCTGGGCCCGCACATCACATTTATGTGATCATTTGGGACAATGTCAGCTTCCACAGAACAAACCAAATCAGAGAGTGGTTCACCACCAACAGTAACCAGTTTTTAAACGTCTGTCTGCCAACCTACTCCCCTTTCCTGAACCCTATAGAGGAGTTCTTCTCATCGTGGAGATGGAAGGTTTATGACAGACAACCATACACTATAGAGAACCTCCTAAGGGCAATGGAGCTGGCTTTTGATGACATCCCAGTGGAGGCCTTCCAAGGATGGATTCGCCATTCCAGGGCGTTTTTCCCACGGTGCCTGGCAAGAGACAATATAGCCTGCGACGTGGATGAGGTGATGTGGCCAGATGCAGCTCAGCGACATGATTCCGCACCATGATTGTGGGGTGTGTGTGGTGTGAAGAAAGTCAATAAAAAAACTTCACACCCTGATCATGTTTTCAAGAGTACTGTTGTGTGCAATAGATTCTGCCATGAGTCGTGTTACAGTAGTGTACATGCAGTATTTTCTATAGATTTATACTCTTCATATGAAACTCACAAATCTAAATGCCTAATCTTCTGCAGAGATCTAATAAGATCTGTTACTGTAAAGTTTCTAAAAATATTCATTGGCAGTTATGAAACAAAGACCCGTCTCACAAATTGAGCATTGTGTAGCATATACGTTGCACAAAATGGTCACTAATCACTAAAGGGTGAGTAAAGAAGGGACCCTAGGTACTAACATTATGCAATATAATTGTAATGGACTAGTGTTCAGAAGAGTAAGGTTCAGCTCAAGGAGAGAGAGACAGAGATTGGTAGGGTTGCTTTTGATGGTACCATGTATTAAATATAATTAAAGACAAAGACAAAACATACATTTAACATTCAGAGAGAAAGAATGGCCATTCTAAAGAGTAAAACCCACAATGTATTACAAGGTTTCAATATTCAAATGATTACCCAGTTCAAGGGTTATTCACAACAGTTCAATAGTCAATTCAACATTGATCGGGAGCGCACAGATCAATGAAAAGCTCACATGCACAGTCCAACGCAGAGTGAGCGTTAACAGTTCATACGACCCAGGTGTACCAGTTCAGAGGAACGTCCATATGTGGGAATGGAATAGTGTAAGTAGCTGGAGCAATGGGTCGCAGAATAAGTGCGTGAGCGAGTGCAAGAGTTCGTGTCGGCTACAGGTGCCTCCTACCAGCCTGAGCTGAGCAGAGGGATGGAGGGGACCTGATAGGAATCTTCAGCAGCTTCAGGTTCATTAGGGTTAGCTCGCCATCTAGATCTGGCCTGTATAAACAACAGGACCAACGTTATTCCAATAAATCTATGTGTACACAATTTCCCAATTTAAATATCAAAACCCAATAATTCTAATTGTATTACAGTGGATAAATAATTTCACATGTACGATCAATATTATACAATATATCCAAAGTATTCCAAACAATTAATAAACAATTACTTGTAACTGAATAACTTGCAGTCACATAAATCAGTCACAATAAAGCTTTGCAATTAAAATGCATATAAGTACAGTACATTTCAATAGAAACAAGGACGGATAATATAAACAGACATGTCACATTAAATACATTTCATTCAGACAACAATACTGTCCACTGTTTGGCATAGATAGCAAATGCTAACCGGACCCATGTTATCCTATGGGGTGGCTAATGCTAAGCTAACCAACCAAACAATATAGGAAGCATGGACTCACCGATTCCGTTTATCTCATTTAAATGCGCAGTCATTCGCGGCGGTTTCAGACTGATAGTCGGCTCCTACAAGTCATCAGTTCATGCAATAAGTTTCAGAACATGACATGATGAGTTAATAGTAATCTGAAGCAAAACATACCTCGTAGCAAACATTTGTATGGCTCTCCCCTCGCATGTTACCGGTCACTTCCGGGTAGCGCTTAATAAAGCTAGCTAATTGGTCGACCGCAGTCATGTGACCAAAGGCATACAAGGCACGTGAGAATCAAAGAGCAAGAAGGCAGGTCAAGAGAACACAGTGAGAGCGGTTTTGGCACCCGCGTTACACCCTCCCCCCTTAAGACCATGCACCTCCGTGTGCATGTGAGGCAACGTGAACAGACGACTGTGAGCTGTAGTTTGCTACTGAGGAAGTACTAAGTGCTTCACTACAGACATCTGCCAAACTATGGAATAATGTCTGAATCACCGAGACTAAAGGGTTTCCTAACGTAGAATAGCGGAGGCGGTCAGGCGGCTGTCGTTGTCTTGATGAACGACGAACTGTATCAATAGGCTCTACTACAGGCAAGGTTGGCTCTGAGTCGTCAGGGACAACCGATGGATTAAGAGAAATCTCGGTTAAATCAGGAGATGTCCCTGCTTGGCCACACAGCTCCACTCCCTCACCAGGAACGTCCATCTCTGGAAGTACTCCTTCATCAGCTTGAGGTAAGTGTTCAGTGATTATGGCAGCAGCAGAAGACTCTCCAGAAGCAGGTAAGTATTGAGGTAGAGATGCTGGCTCCGGACCACCAGCATCCGTAGGTACAGGCACAGGAACAACAGAGACAATACGTTCAAACTGAAATGGCTCAGGTGACCTGGTTGTGACATATGGCAGATCACATCCATCTTCATCTGGAAGATCAGTTGAAGGACCAGGTTGACACTGGCTGCGGGTCACTGGCCTACGAACAGGTGACAGTTCTGGAACAGGAGCAGTATCGACCGGAAGAAACCCACAGGGGAGTAAGAGGTCACGGTGGAGTGTTCGACTCGGAGCGTGAACATCATTCTCTAACCTCACGGTGTATACTGGTAAATCCCCAGCACGGTTGAGGACAACATACACATCTCGTTCCCACTTATCTTCCAATTTGTGTTTCCCACGCAGTCTCACATTGCGAACAAGAACTCGATCACCAACTTCCAAGATCGACGGGGTCACACGCTGATCAAAGCGAGTTTTATTCCTGGCTGCTGATTTTCCAGCATACTTTGAAGCCAATTGGTAGCTTTGCTCAAGTCGGGAGCGCAGGTTCTCAACGTATTGTGAGTGCGATGTCGACCGATGTTCTCGGATGGGTAGTCCAAATGCCAGGTCCACGGGAAGACGAGGTGAGCGACCAAACATTAACTCATATGGTGTGAACCCAGTAACTTCATTTCTGGTACAATTGTATGCATGGACAAGTGGCTTCACGTACTCTTTCCACCTCTTCTTCTGTGTGGACTCGAGGGTTCCCAGCATGCTTAAGAGTGTTCTATTGAAGCGTTCAACGGGATTACCCCGAGGATGGTAAGGGGTAGTTCTTGTCTTTTCAATTCCAGAGATTTCACAGAGTTCTTTGATGAGCTTTGACTCAAAATCTGGTCCTTGATCCGTGTGTAGGCGTTCAGGAAAACCATAACACACAATGAAATTTTCCCACAAGCAACGTGCCACTGTCCGGGCCTTCTGGTTTGGCGTTGGTAAAGCCACGGCAAACTTTGTGAAGTGGTCTGTAAGTACCAGAATATCCTTGGTGTTACTCTGGTCAGGTTCGAGTGACAAGAAGTCCATGCAGACCAACTCCAATGGACGAGTGGTAGCGATGTTGACCAAAGGCGCAGCTCGTTCTGGCAGGGTCTTTCTCCTCACACAGCGGTCGCAAGTGCGAATTTTGGTCTCAACATCCGCTGACATGCGAGGCCAGAAAAACCTAGATCGGACTAGATCCAATGTCCGTTCAATGCCCAGATGTCGCATGTCATTATGAAGACTTGTCAACACGAGGGACCGTAGATCTTCGGGCAGGACAAGTTGAAACTGCACGTCTTCACCCTCTTTCCTCTTTCTATACAAAATATCGTCTCTTAAGTCAAGGCGGTTCAACTCCCGAAGCAACAATGCAAGTTCAGGGAGCTCTTGCCTTGCGGTGGGCAGAACTCGTTCCCCCGTTTCCAACTGGTGAATAATCTCCCTGATCGACGGGTCAGATCGTTGTTTGGCCTTGAGTTCTTCCAGAGACAAGGAGGGAATGACAGGCAGCCCATGTTGACTCTCGTTGACGTAACAGTCGGGAATGGCCTTGGTGGACATGGTGAGAGATTCAACAAGTGTGATGGAGTGATGGTCAGAAGAAGTGGAGAGGGAACAGGCTCTGGCCAAACAGCTTTGACAGATAGCCGCAACAACTTCTGGGACGACCTTGTATCCAAATTCACCACTATGTTCTTGGGTAAACTGATGGATAAAATCTATGTCGGAAGAAGAGTCAAGTGGCAAACCATGTGGACGTCGAGACAGCGCATCTGCATCTTGGTTTTGATTGCCGGCACGATGCTGGAGTGTGAAGTTATAAGTGGAGAGAGCAGCAAGCCAACGATGACTAGCCGCATCCAACTTAGCGGACGTCAGAATATAAGTGAGTGGATTATTGTCGGTGACTACCGCAAAGTTGGCTCCATACAGATAATCATGGAACTTCTCTGTGACGGACCACTTCAACGCCAGAAACTCCAGTTTGTGTGCTGGATACCTTGCTTCACTTGATGAAAGTCCACGGCTGGCATATGCGATGACCCTCAGATGACCATCCTGCTCCTGGTACAGGGCAGCACCAGGCCCGGTAGTACTGGCATCGGTGTGAAGGATATATGGCCTCTTTGGATCAGCAAATCCAAGAACCGGAGCAGATGTCAGCTGGTCGATCAGCGTTTCGAAGGCATGCTGACACTCAGACGTCCATCTCTCTCCGAACGGCTGTTTCAAATCGTGCACCTTGGCAGTTGTGGTGGATCTCTTCAACTTGGACTTGCGAGTCGGAATGTAGCCTCGAGTCAAATTGTTGAGTGGCTTTGCGATGGCTGCATATCCACGGATAAAGCGTCTATAATATCCAGCAAAACCAAGGAAGGATTTCAGTTCTTTCAGTGTTTGGGGGATCGGCCAAGATTTCAAAGCGATGATTTTTTCAGGATCGGTCTCCACGCCCCCCTTCGATACCACATGACCCAGGTACCGCACAGAGGTTTGAAAAAATTTACATTTCTCCGGAGACAACTTAAGACCATATTCTTTCAGCCTGTAAAGAACACGTAAGAGGCGCTCTTCATGCTCCTCCAAAGTGCTTGAGAAGACAATAAGGTCATCAAGAAATACCAGAACTTGGTTGAGATGTAGCTCTGCCATGCATTTTTCCATGAGCCGTTGGAACGTAGCGGGAGCATTAGTAACACCTTGTGGCATACAATTAAATTCCCAGAACCCCAACGGGGTAACAAACGCAGTTTTTTCCTTGTCTGCTTCCGTCATCTCGATCTGATAGTAGCCAGACTTGAGGTCCAAGACGCTGAACCACTTTGAACCTGTTAACGCAGAGAAAGACTCTTCTAAATTAGGAAGAGCATAGGCGTCCTTGATAGTTTGCAGGTTCAACTTCCAGTAGTCAATGCATAGGCGGACATCACCATTCTTTTTACGCACAACCACAATTGGGGAGGAGAAGGGAGACGCTGACTCTCGAATTACACCAGCTTGTAGCAGATCTTCCAGGTGTTTACGCACAGCCTCAATGTCTTGTGGATGTATTGGTCTTGGTCGATGCTTAAATGGAGTTTCATCATGCAACTTGATACTGTTTCACTTTATCTGTTCTTCCAAAATCAAGATCATGATTAGAAAAGACTTCAGGGATTTCGTTTAGCTTATTTGTAATCCTTTCCTTCCATTCCACAGATATCGGAGAGTCACCAAAGTCTGGTTGAAGGCTTTGGATGGTTTCAACAGGTTTGACAGCATGTGACAAAACCTGAGGAGTTAACACCAGATCAGCGATGGTGCTCATGGGTGGAACAAACACATCCTGCTCTGACTCATTCTTGAGGATGACTGGAACTTTGTGCGGTGAGTGGCGTGAGATGGTAATGAGACAGCTTGTGACACATAGTCCCCCAGCAAGCGGAGTAGTGGGATGTTCAACGAGCACACAGCAGCCTGCAGGAGGGGTGATGGCATGAATGGAGCCCTCCACAACGACAGTGTGGCCCGCAGGGATGATAACAGGGCCTTTGCCGGAGAGTCGCACAACCGCTTCGCTACCCCACTGTGTTTGCTGGTGTCTCAGCTGGAGCAGTTTGAGAACGGCTCTGTAACCGCAAGTCGCTGGCTGGAAGCTGGCATGCTCACTCTGTGTGTACTGCTCGTAAAGTGGTTCCAGAGTATTCATCCCAATCAATACTTGAGACTGAGCCTCAGGCTGAAAATCAGGGACGACGAGTGCAAGTGTGGATAGTTCAGTGTTGATGCCACCAAAGTCACTGGGGAATTTTACTGTTATTTCAACGTATCCCACGTAAGGAACAGCTTGCCCTGCAGCACCCTCAACATGAAGGAGCTCGCAGAGAGGTTTCAATGGCTGGTGAAACAGATACTTGTTATAAAACGACACAGGAACGGTGGTGACTTGCGACCCAGTGTCGAGTAAACAGTAACACACTTGACCAGCGATGTCGACTTCACTCGTGCACTTGGATCCGATGAGACCTTTTGGCAGATGTGACTTGGTAACTGGACTGGCAGAAGTCAGTTCTTGGCATGTAACAGTGTTCTTGGGACATTTTGGGTCCAAAAGAGTTCCAGTTCGCCCCTTAACAGGAACTTCACTTAGTTTAAAGACTGATGTGGGACTGACTTAGATCCTTGCCACCTGCCATGTTTCTCAGCAAACTGCTTCCTCTTAGCAGCAACAAGGGCAGAGTTTGGGGGGTTATCACAGTGAGTTCTGATATGCCCGTCTTCGCCACACCTGAAGCAATAGCCCGGCTTAGGTGCAGAGAGTGAGTTTCTTTGTGGCTTACCCACCCTCTGACCCTCACCAGAGAGACGGCTGGGTGTGGACTTTGCTGCAGCATGCTTGGAGCTGGACTGGGCAGCAGTCAGGGCTGCTAATTGTCTTTGTATATCAGCCAGCTGTTTTGTAAGTTGTTCCAACGTAGCAGTTTCTGGTTTTTCTCCAGGCTGAGAACAGGCATACTGAACGTGAGTCTTAACTTTGGCGGGACCAAGGTGTTGTTTCATCCGCTGCATCTTTGAAGCTTCAAGATCCTCCTCTGTACGGAGCAGGAACAGTAGGTCAGAGAAGGACGGCGGGTTTGATTTTCGTTGCTTGAGTTGAAGTTCGGAAATCAATATATTGTCCCAACAACCTCTGCAGAACTGATTGAGCAGACGCTTATCTTGTTTTCAACTGTTTTGCTGTAGTGTGTAATGATGTGTATAGTGTTTACATTTTTGAAAGCTTCGAGCTGCTCTTTTGGTGTGAAAGTTTGAGCTTTGAAGTTCGAAGGTGTGGTTGTGTTTATGTAGCTTTAGAAAAGGGTTTTGTGTTTAGGCATTGGGGAACATGGAGGAAACATTTGTGAAATGTGTATTAGCATTTGAGAAAAACAGTAATAAGGGGCTGGTATGTAGGATCCATAGAACGTGTTTGGAGTAATGATCACTGGGTGGATAAATGTTTTATTTGGTTGTCATGGTGATGTGCAGTGTGGGGTCACATGGATGTGGTAGGTGACAGGTTGAACTGTTAAGAGGGAGTTGCCAGTCAGTCACGGGTGGTTTTGTCAGAGAGAGGAGGGCGTCACACAAATACACCAAACCCATCCTTTGCCTCACCAGTTACTGTGGAAGTCATCTGGACACATCTGGACACTTTGAAATCAAAGCTGTAACCTACTTTTAGCTGTTATCTGAATCTTTTCACAATGTTCCTGTCTTACCAGACACATTAACCCAAAAAACAGGGCCAAATGTTTTGTTGTTGCTGACTGTAGCTGCTTCAAATATAAAGATAACTCTAGAGCCCTATGCAAAAATTCACAGTATTCACAGATAATTCTGTAATTCACAGATATGTATATAAAAAACATTTCCTGCTGCATGCCATGTCTTTTAATCATTTCTGAGATCTCCTGAAAATTTGATCAAAATCCATCCATTACTTTTTTTAGTTATGTTGCTAACAGACACACAGACAGACAGACGGACAGACAGATGTTCACCGCCAAACATAACCACCTTTGCCATGGCAGTGATAACCACAGGTTAAAAAAAACATTAAACATACAGTAAATAGAGCTTTCATACTGGTCAAGTCACCATCAGTATACTGATGGTAGAGGAGACCGGGGATGGTTGTAACACTTTTTGCTGCAACACCTGTAACTCATTGAATTTTTGAGCTACAGTTCTCAAACTTTTATATGAAATACCCACATTTCTTCACTAAAAAATGCACCAATTCAAAAATCTGCAAGAATATCACAGACGTATGTTAATGTCAACCACATGGTTGTCCTTTGTTACAACCTACCCCACTACCGGGTATGGTTGTAACACATACTGGGGAGGGTTGTAACAACTGGACAAAAGAAGCCTAAACAGATGCCACAACATATAATATGCTTCAAAAATGGATTTCTTGAAAAGAAAAAAAGATCCCAAACAAAATCTTTCTCTTTAACTGACTACAGCTCAAACGTTTAATGTTTAACTCAGAAGTGTGTGAATTTGTGTGTGAATAAGTCTACTTGAACGAACTTTCATAACAGTACTATGGCTGCTTAATGATAACTCTGCACTTGTGAAAAAAGATTCAGGTGTGATATTGAGCTTACATACTTTTTGCATATAAAAAAAGAAAAAAAAACAGGGCTTGTTTGTACATATTTTGTTTGACTATGTTCTTAATCTGAATCACAATATTAACAAATGAAAGTTGGTGACCCTGGAGTACAAGCTTGGTGGCCCCATAGACTACATTGGGTACATTTTACCCACACTTCCTTTGGCCTTGAGCTGCAAGATGGCTCCATGTAGATAATACAAACATTCCCATCATCCAAGGTCTCAGAATCTTCAGCATTGCCTTTCAGCGTTTTTCATGTGTGATTATTTATTTATTGATGGGGGTGGTGTTGCTGCTGCTTCTTCTTCTGCTTTTCTTTATTCTATTGTAGCTTACTCTGGGAAGATCACTGGATCGCTGGTCTCTCAGCTTCTGCAGTGATTTGCAGTATCTGCTCAATGTTACATGACAGATTCCTGTAACTGATCTGAATGACTTTCCCTTCTTTGAGACCTCATCAGATGCTTTTTTTTAAAAAAAAAAAAAAAGCTGGCACACATCTCTCTTTCTTTTTCCATTGCCTGGACATGCTTTAAAAATAATAAAATAAAGAAAAAAACAACTTCATTTTATGAATGGGGATGGTTGTAACACTGTTAACATAAATGTTACAACCCACCCCAACCCTGTCAGCCAATGTTTAGGTAGCTGTGTTAGCATAGTGATTTGAAATTAGCAAGGGGGGAATGCATCACATTTTGCCTAAAAGACAACTTTTTCATTTACTGTAAGTCATATGGTTTTATTTTAAGTTACATAAGTACTAAATTAAATTAAGTGTTGGTAAAAAAAAATTACTTTCTTATCCCAAAATCAGTTTTTAGTCAATAAAATCAGCATACATGTGTTTTCAGCCTTGTTCACTGCCATGTGAGATTGAGAAGGAAGTGGGCAAACACTGGAATGATCATCAGGCTCCTGTTTCATTCTTGATTGGTGAAAATAGTGGCGTTTCAACTCTCCCCATGTTACAACTAGAGTGCCTTTAGAGGGAGAGTGGCGCCATCTCCGTTCACTGCAATGGTTCAGTTTTTTCACAGCAATGGCGGCGTATGGAGCCCCTCAAAAGTTCCCGGAAGTTAGCAAAAGCTAAGCGACGGTCAATGTATTTCAATGGAGCAGATTGTCGGAGCTACACTTCTTCAAGGTAAGATGTTTTAGTAGTCATATTTCCATATCAGTTGTGCATCGAAATCAACTTGACAGGAGTAATTAAATATGTTGACGGATTGTCACCGTCTAGATTAATATATTTAGAGATTACAAACCGATAAAAGTTTATGCTAGCACACTGATAGCAACAGATGCCACAGGCTGATGAATGTAAATTCTGTTCGTCAGTATAAATTGATCCAACGCCGTTGATAGCGAGGTTAATGTGTAGGGAGAGCGATTGTAGTTACACTTTTATTTAATTTTAATGTATTTATAAGGCTGTGGAATTATGGACAAAGATATGAAGATGAATACACAGTATTAGATAGCACAATACTCTTAGTATATATGTTTACAATCTTTGCAACTATAAAACCTAACCTGTTAAATGTAACAAACATGTTAACCTTAAGAACTTAACAAAATATACAAATACAAAATAAGTGGCTGATTGTACTTGAGTGCATTTGCTGCACTAGACAGCACTCAGCACTCTCCCAGTGTGAAGGATGAGAGCAGAGAAGCAGAGAGATGCTTAAGGGAAGTATATCACTCTTCCCTCGTGCAGCTTTGTCCTGAAGAACTTTCAGCAGTTCTGGGGTTGCCTGACGTTAACTGGGATACTGTTCTTCTTCACCTTCCTGGTTTGGCCACTTTTAAGTGTTGTTTCCTGTCTTTTTTTTCTACATTCTGCAACCTCAACCATATAAATCTCCCTGTGATGTGTTCTCTGTGTTTAATTTAAAAATATTAAACTTCCCAATGATATGGTCTTTGAAAATGTGTAAATGCATTGTTTTAATATGATTACCTCACACATTTTTTTGTTTTCACAGTCCCTGATGGTGGTCAAATGTATCCTGCTGACTTTGGCCATCCATATTTTCCTTCTGTCCCTGTCTTTGGGGAAGCCATACATACGCACGCCTTTCTCTGAGCGATTGGAGCATCCCCATGCAGCACAGCATACCATGGTGAAGACTGTATTCAAGGATAGTAGAGAAAAGAAATGGCTAGACATGCTGATCTAGTCGAGTTTTATGCTATTGTAAAGGAATTCTTTTAGGTATTAAATGCATTTGGAAAACAAAGGGTGTTTGTCTGATTTATTATGTATATGTAGGGAGTAAGTCTTGGGATAGTTAACAAATAGTGATAGAAAGCCATGTATTTTCCACGAATTGAAATCAAAATTTTATTTATTTGCCATGGATTTTCTGTAATAAGACATTATATTGTGAGTCCAGACTTGTGTAGTTATCAGTCTGCCTCAGTCAAAATAAGTCTTAAGACTTAAAAGCAATTCACACAAGTAGATACTAATAAGTAAGAATAGATAACCCATTTATTTGAAATGAATTGGGATCTAAATTTTATTTATTGGATATAGATTTCCTGTAAGAACAGTTATCATTATGCTGTGAGCCTAGATTTATTGTGTAGTCACTTGGTAAATCATTGTCGTGGTATGCCTCAGTCAAGTCTGAAAGATAAAGTTAAAAAAAACAGAAAATATTAAGATTTACATTGCTGTTGATGTCATACAGGTTTAGTTAACATGATTCAAATCAATGAACACAACTATAAAAATATTGCAAAGCAAAGCCTTCTTTACCGATTATCGTAGTTTTCTTATTATTTTGTATTGGCCGCCAAACCCTTCCTGGAACTTTTGGAGGCTACATGGACCACGTGATCGGCGAGCGTTTTGAGCTTCCGGTGACGCCACTCTCTCTCTAGAGGCACTCTAGATACAACCATCCCCGGTCTCCCCTACATACTGTCGGTATAATTCCCTCTTCCTGTAGCGGAACTGGCACTGCGCTCTTATTGTGAAAGTCCATGAATGCTACTGTGATGAGTTAGTCTTAGCTTTGCACATCGAGTGATAAAACGCTACTTCAAACTAATTACGGTGCATTTCAGCGCAGCAACAACACTCTGAACGGCGCTGAAACCAGACCATTAGCATACATGCACATCTCAACATGAATATGACCCTTTTGAGCTAGGTGGTTATTTAGCAGGCATGGAGCCCACATGGCTGGTAATTAAGATTAAATAGGCTCTGAACTGTCGTCTGCAGCAACTAAAGGAAAATATGCACCAGGACATCAACAAACAGATATAACCTAGGTACTGAATGAGCATTTTATTCCATCTTACATGATGGCGCTACCATATTCCTCTGTAGAATAATTCAGTCCAGATAAACATCTCAAGTTTTGCAGTTATTTAGCAAGACCTTTAATGTGGTCTAATGTGCCCAGGATGCAACAAAACAAAAAAAAAAAAAAAAAAAACATAAAATTACCTTTATTTACATTTTCACAAATGAAATAAAATTTCTTCTAATCAGAAGCTGTGTATTAATGAGTTTTCAAGTTCAGTAAAATAATTCAGTTCAAATTTGAGTCTTTGAGTAGTTTGTTAGTAGTACCTGGTCTAATGTGGTCAAGGTCCCCAAAAAGCTTTTTATTAAAAGCTTTATTATTATTATTATTATTTTTTTCTTTATTCCTTCTTCCATTCAGTTTTCTCCTTCTTTTCATTCTGATATAAGGACCTTATTGTTGGTCTTTTCCCCAAGTTATTCACTGATGTTTTGTTTTGTCTTTTTTCTATTCAAGTTCCTTGTTTGAGGTAAAAGTGCTGGTTTTGTTCTATTCTTCCTCCTCCTGTCCACCTCCTCTACTCTGCAACACCCTGGTGTCTGTGTATACAAAAGTTATAATAAATGAATAAAAATGAATAGAAATAAAATCGATTAAATAAATGGCTGCAAATGAAATAATTACAAAAATATCTGTGTGTAATGCAGGCTGGTATAACTCCAACACCATCTGACCTCCATTTTTAACACATAATTAAATGTACACATTGTGTGACAGAGCTGATGGGATTTGTGGTTGGAGACTAGAGGAGTTAACGTATCCTATTGTTTAGTTTTATTTTCAGTGCACTGGCTCAAAAAAATTGTTAAATGTGAGTGTTTTATTTCATTCATGATTTTATTGTACTGGTATTCAAATTTGTTGGAGAAAAGTGATCCAAGAGCGCGATGCGCGACACAGACACCGTCACTGCTGTTGGTCGCCTCCTGTGTGTTGAACCCATTGTACTACAATACTACAGTACACTGGCACAGTGATGTACTGAAACACATATTTAATTACAGTATAATGTGGTACAGTATATAGGATAGTCATATAGTAATTGCTGTCAACATTTACATACTGTAATGTCAAGAAAGGTAATTACCTGTTTTCTTCTCTAAATCTTCTGATTATGATGGACACAGTGAATCTACTGACATTTGGTTGTACCCTTTGTCCAGCCTCTCTCATGCTCAATCCATGGACAAGAACATGGTCAGTAACAGTAGCTCTGACTATTCGTTGTAGTGCCTCACAAACCAGTGCTCACTGAACTGGCTTATATATGTTCCCTCACATCATAGCCTCAAGTGTGATCAGTTTTGAGTTGTTGTGTTCAACCGGTGACCCCTGTGCTTTAATCGTGTTTGACTTTTGACACCTGTGCTCACCATTATGAAGCACAGGTGCATCACAATAAAATGTGTTGGCAAGTTGTGTTTAAACTCAGGAAAAGTGCTTATGGTTTTGTCAAAAGAGTGACTGATTAAATCAGTGGGTTCAGGCAACTGAGCATTTGGTTCAGACCATAGGGTTTAGTGTTTTAGCAATTAAGAAAAACTGTAAACTGCAGCCAATTTACCATAAAAACTAATAGAAGAATAGAAACAACAAATCAGCTAAAACAAGCTTATAAAACGTAAAACAAAAGTCTGCCAACTCTGAAAGAAAACAAACTCAGTTTCATTTTTACCCACATCCTTATTTTATTGATTTTTTAATGTCTTAGATGCTGAACAAAGATTTCAACCATAAAACAGAGAAAATCTGCATTTTTCATTTTCAACTGAACTGAGACAAACTGCCTTCTGAAAAACAAGATCCAATGAAAACAAAATAAAAAGCATGTTTAATATTCACTCTTCTTTCTAAGAGGAAGGATGGAACATGTGACATTGCATCAGTAAATATCTCTGCAGGGCTGCAGACTCGCTTCAGATTGCCTTACATAGTTTTCAAAAACCCTACATCCATGATTAACCCCGACCTAGTTACCAATTAAGTTAGCTTAGTTACCAATCAATCCTTCCAGTCACTGTAAACATGAAGAAACTGTAAACTCTCACCTTACAAAAAACATAAACATCTTCTGTTTACTGTAGTTTAATCTTAAAAGACATAAATGCATCAGACATCACACAAAATACAGCTACAAACTAAAAGTAATCAGATTACATTCCTTCACCTATGATTTTACCCTGAGAACGACATGTTTAAAAGACACTGATTGATTAAGAAATTAACTTATTACCTCTAAATCACCTCATAGCTCCAGACTGTATCTGTAAATCACTACATCTTAGTATTAACTCATTCATTCTGGATTGTTTTACATCTTCAGGCCTAAAACATGTTGAGCTTGAACAACCTGACAGAAGTATTTTCTCTTTGGTTGAACACCTTTATGCATGTGGATGTCTGCAACATGCCATCAGATATTTTCTTGTTTGAAGGTCACAAATCAAACAGATGTGCTACAGCTACGTTTATCCATGACTTTCTGGGAGGTCTGGGAATGCCTCTAGGCATGCTGGGAGATGAAGTGATACAGGATACAGTAGTCATACCTGATTACATACCTCAATAAAATGTAGATTATTATTCTGGTTTAAATGAAAATCAAGTGTAAACCTCACACACCTTCAATAACCTTTTACCACTAAAAACTCATCCTTTCACACATTAAAGCTCCACATCAGGACCACACATGAGTCAGGGATCATCACCAAGGTCAGCAACCTGTCAGTCAGTCCATGTCACCATGGCAACCACCTAAGAAGGCAATGAAATGAAAATGTGAGTGACGAATCTTTTATGATTTTTTTTACTTTATAGTTTCTGCTCAAACAAAGTCTTGTTCTTTTCAGTCAGATCTTGGGGAATCAACCTGACCGTCATCACACGTGATTTCTGTTTATAAAACAGGATGATCATCTACTACAGCAGTCTTACCTAATTAATCCAGGCCATGCTGACCAAGGCTGAAGCTCCACGTTCATGTTTAGGCCTGACAGATCTGCGTCTTCTTTTAGCTCCACCAGAACAATCCTAGAAGTTCAAAACAACTTTCAGTCCAAACGTTATGCATTTTTATAGATTTTATCAGGGTTTTAATGAGCAGTTGTGACTAATTAAGTAACAAGAATAGTCCAGTCTCTCATATAACCAGTATCAAACAGTCGTATTGAGTAAAGCTTCCAGCGAGGCGTACCGGGACGCAGCTGTTCCCCTCTTTGATGCACAGATTCAGTTTGCAGTGCAGGTAGACGTCACCAGAGCTCCCAATGAACTGGAACATGCTGAAGGAGAAGTAGTTGGAGGTTCCCTCCCCGTTTCCCTCCACCATCACTGTCTGGTCAGCAGCGTTGGCACAGCTGCTCACAAACAAGAAGAGACTTTTCTCAGCCTCCCATCACAACCATCAGAAATCACATCTATGAAGGTATCCCAGTGAGCAGCTCCCACTTCTCAGTGTGTCTCACCCATTCTGGATCAGGTCGTATCTCGGAGTGCTGTTGGACGATTCCTGGTCAGTTGCCCAGCAGGAGTCCGTCACCACGGCGATCAGGTCTGCATCCAACCCTTCGGTCTCCAGCTCCACCCAGATCTTCTGGTTCAGCATCACATCGGTGTTAGAATCCACAACGTGTGTGCGGTCGGCGTCGGTGTAGGATTTCATGGTTACATTGTAACTCCACTCTCCAGATGTGATGTGCTGGACCACAGAGCTGCAGACGACACACATAACACACCTCAGCTTCTCTGACTCACAAACCAGCTGAAAGGTTTCACGTAGCAGTAGAAATGAAGCTACCAGCCAGAACACACCTGTCTTTGATCCTGAAGGCCACAGTCTTCATTTCTGGATGAACATGGATGCAGGAGAAGTCGATGTAGAACTGATCTTGGCGAGTGATGCCTTCAGAAGAGCTGTTCTGAGCCACGATGGCGTTCTTGTAGGTCACCTGGCTGTCGTTGGCCTGCAGAGCCAAATATTCAGATGTAAAGGAAGAAGCCTCTTTATTCTCTTTTTGTCTATACAGAGTAAAGATGTGGAGGAGAGGACCCACCGTGATCACTGCACCACAGGTGTTGCTGCTGTTGAAGCTGAAAGTCACCATGCCACTCTCCTGGTCCATCTCACCCCTGCAGGTCTCATTATTGAGGTGTAACACAGGGTAGTCAATGTATTTGTCCCTCAGGAGACAACCCACCAGACTGACTGAGGCAGAGTTCTGTGTGCAGACCACTGGATCTCCTGAAAATGAGCATAATGATAAAAAGAAACAGTTAAATGTTTTCCTTCAATAACTCAGTCCTGTTATGTTGTCGTCACAGCTGTCGTACCCAGAGTGTTAGACTCTCTGTAACTGGAGGCAAACACAGCTCTACAGAGGCAGCCAGTGTTACCCCCAAACTCGCCACAAAACTCATGATCACTGCAGACCTGGTTCTGACAAACGGCCTCAGGACGAGCTGCAGAAACACATATTGGTAAAGTATTTTAAACACATATGAGATACAAAAATAGAGGTGAATTTAGCTGAAGTTGCTCAGGTCTTACAGCACTGAGCCTCAGACCACCAGCTCTCCAGGGCGACGTTGCTCAGGCTGCAGGCTCTGGCGTAGGCCCACAGGAACTGACACCCGAGACCGTCCACTGCAGGATATTTGCACAAAGTTGCATTGCAGGCAGTTATGTAGGGAGCTGGATCCACGATGGTGTTACAGGAGGAGAAGGGCGCCTCCATCAGGAGGTTACAGCTGTTCCACACATGGAAAGAGAGAACATGAGATCCAATGAACTGATAAGCTCCTTTATGTTTATCTCCCATCTGTAATAGTGTCATGTAACATGACTGATATGATGTAACATGTCAAATAGATCAGAGTATAACAGCAGAAGATGTTTCCTGCTGTGTGGATGAATCTGCTCACCGTTCAGTCATCATGGGGCAGTCGATCGTACCGTCAGCAGGTTCAGTGTACACGCTCTCACAGCTGCAGGAGACAAACACATATTCAGGACTGCTGCTCTGCTCCGGATTATTCATACAGCACATATAATACACAGTATCTGTACTGTAAGTCATTCATCAAGCAGCAGCAGAGAGTCGGTCTGTAGGAGGAGTTACCTGGAGGAGCTGTCCTCAGAGAGCTTTGCACTAGAAAAACTGCTGGAGTTTCCACACAGACCAACCAAAGATGATTCAGCAGGTCCTGAAATGGTTCAGGACAGAAAGTGAGTCAGAAAATCATCAATGTTTAAACTGGATCAACAGAAAACAGTTTCTTGGTCTCCACGTCCACAATGACACTTTCTGTACCTTCCATGTGGATCTGTGCTGTGTCTCCATCAAAGAACACAGCAGCAGAGCGTCCAGAGAGTGTAACTTTGGCAGTGACTCCAGTTTGGTCCTTAGAGAGCTGGACACCATGGACCTCCTGGATCGAGCTGTTGAGGACCAGAGCTACGTTGTCCACCTGAGTCACAGTGGAGAAACAAGATGGAGGAAATACTGAGAGAAACATCAGCATCATCTCCTAGCTTCATCAATCTGTTTCTACTGTCTCTGAGAGGGAAGATGAGAGCCTCCACAGCAGAGACTGTGGGGAGGATTTTAGACCAAACTCCACTCTGACTGGTGGACTGAAGTTCAGGCAGCTTACCAGGACTCTGCCGTCTTGTTTCAGGAGAATGTCAACGTTTGGACTCTCCAACCGCAGAGTCACACTGTCCACAAAGCTCACATCTGTACGACGTCGCTCACGGAAACTGGCCAGAATCTGAACAACTGAAATCCACGAATCCGACAGCAAAGTGTAGGAACAGCGATCTTCTATGAAGTCGGCTTTGTTGTGGACGTCAATGACAGCAGGACCGGTCACAGTGCAGGTGTATGCAGCTAACATCATGCAGGACAGACATAATTAGTTGCTGATGAGACTGCAGCCACGGGGGGCTCCAGTCTCATCAGCGCTACAACATCTGCTACAACAGTTGTTTTATATAAACCCAGCACTTATAACATGATTGATAACATGACCTTGTACTATTACACGTGCATACTTTTACTGAAGTAAACATTTCTAATGCAGATTTTTACTGCTTACAGGGTAAAATGTGAGTTTAAACTTTTGCTCATCTTAAGAATGTGAATGTTTCTCTGTCTCTGGTTGACTGATGTGTCTCTGGCTTACCTCCCAGTGAGATGAGAGCAAACAGGTGGAGAAGGGGGTGGAGCATGTTGGAAGGGATCCAATCAGCTGTCAGAAAGCTGGAAGACACAAAGCTGATTGGATAAAAACTGTAAGACACATTTTCATCATTAATGTATTAATTCCTTTCATCATGTCTGTTAGCTGCTGTTAATCTAAGAGGTAATTTATTTCCTAAAGGGACATTTCTAATAATACTTTGTTCTAGAGAATAACTGCTTTGTCTTTTCATAGCTTGCAGTGTTCTGTGTAACTCTTGCTTCTAGTGCAGTACCATCAATGCTGTATATTAAACAGCTTATTATTGGGTATTGAGACGTCTCGTTTGTGTTGCTGTCTTCAGGTTGGCTGGGGGTGGGGAGTAAAGGCCTGTTAATACTCTGTAAGAACAGAGAAATTTGTTCTTCCTCTCAGATTTGACTCTTTTGTCTGTTCTCCACACATCACCTAGGCAGAATTTTATTATCGTGTGGTGTCTGGCATCTATTCAGCGATGTGAAGTGGGTGTGGTTCATGTAGAAAAGTGGGAAACAGGAAGTTGCCAGAAGCTTTAAAAAGGATGAAGGCTGGCCGATGCCATGGCAAAGTATGAATATGTAAACAACAACACGACAAGAAGTCTGGTTCTTTTTAAAGATTTAGGTTTTTGGCTCAAGTCCCTGATAAGATTCACTCAGAGCTTCTTTTTTAGGCCAGTTTATCACTTGTGAATACTTAGTATGTATCTAACCAATTTCTAATTCAGTTTGCATAGAAGTCTTATTTATGTGCATTACTTCATTATAAAATACAATTACTATTTAATATTTTGATCAATCCTTTAAATAAAGAATTGAGTGGGAGACATGAAAACCTGTGGGGCTGCAGCCCTTGTGGGACCGGACTGAGTAGTACTGCTGAGGACTGTACAGGCCTGAGGCTGTCAGGTGAGGCAGGGGTGAGGAATGAAGAAAGCAGCACGTACACGAGGCTCAAGCTTGCAGCTGCAAAAGGGGGAGGAGCTGCTGGTGTGTGTGTGAGTGTGTGGGCCCACAGCTTAAACCTCTTTCTGTTGTTTCTGAGGACCATGTAAGATTATTTTACACAGTCTCCAGAAAATGAGGACTATAGAAAATAGTTTTTTTAAATGAAGATCATAGGTCTATAATCTTTATTAAGCAGCAGAAAGTGGAGCAGTGGTCATTCAGAGTGTGTATCCCTCATAGGCCACTACAGGTTGTGTTGTACAAGTTTATTAAGTTATCTTATACTTTTATATTTTTCTCAGCTTCTTAATAATTATTTGATGATCATTTTGGCTGCGTTACGGCTAGCTGTCGTGTCTTTTTCTTGTGTCTTTTCCCCTCATGTGTCTTTTAAGCTTCGTTGATTGGATTTGTGAAGGCCGCGCTCTTCAGTGGTGGCGTGAACACTGCTCCAGGCCAGAGAGCCGTTGCTAAGGCAACGGACAGGGAGCAGAGGCCCTTATCTCGACAGATAACTCACACCTGCTGGAAACCCCCGATTTCTGCTCTCAGTGAGTGAAGGAGGGAGAAAAGTTTTATTAAAGTTTGAATCTTTGACTGTTATGGCACACATGATGTGAGATGATGTTTTTAATCAAAAGACTGAGTTTATGGACTGCCTGATCAATACTCAGTTATGTTTTTCTATGTGTTATGTATTACCTATTCACATTTCATATATTCCTGTTTGCTTGCTTATTTACATTATTATCCTTAGATTTAGTGATGTTCATTAGGTTTTGGTTTTGATTAATAAGAGCTACAGCTTAGTGTTATTATTCTGTAGCTTACAGAGAGTGCATTCACAAATAAGATACGAATGAGAGACAGAGTTTTTTTTTACACTACTGAGGAAGTGAAGAGAGGCCCAGAAGATCTGGGAGACTAAGAAGGGAGTCACCTGTTATCTGCTCGCTCCGAAGCAGAGCGGAATTTCCCAGCAAACTCAGAAGATATTAACAAGCAGCCTTTGTGTGAAAAACTGTAAGGATGGATAGATAACGGGGCAGGGGAAAGTTTCTTCTTTTCCTTCAGCCCTGATGCAACCCAGAAGGAGGGACCAACTTGTAGGATGCTCACGTATGCTTTATCCGCTGATGGAAAAATACTAAGTGGGTTGGATCTGAGTTGTTTTCTGTTGATGGAAAAATACTGAGTGGGTTGGTTTTGGGTGTTTTTCTGTTAGTGGGAAGGTACCAGATGGGATGGTTTTTAAGTTATGTATATATACTGGTGATTTTGTGAAAAGAGAGGATTGTCCGGAGATTTTACGGAGATTTTGAGGAGCTGCGGCGGAGGACCTGCAGAGATTTTTGGACCTTCATCCCTTTACTGGGATAGATTTTTCCCCTTCTTACCAAGGGAGATTGAATCATTATTAGAGAAGATGTAGACCGCGAAAGCGGAAAGCACTCCTTGTGAGAAAACCTTTTACTTTATACTTATTTCTTTTATTTTGCTTTTTAGCCCTCACTGAAAGGGAACCCCTAAAAGGGAATTTTATTATTTTTTCTTTCTTTTTATTTTATTCTTTCTGCATTTTACCAATAAAAGAAAACTTGAATAAAAGGGTTATAGTTAACTTCGGTTAACTTCCCAACCAAACTTATTTCTCTTATATTTCTCCACATCCACTGAGGAGAGGAGAGGACAACACAACGAGCAGGTGAGCCCCAGATTCCCCAATACCCGAAGAGACATAAGAATTCGCTAGATTATTATTTCGATACCAGGTAGTTATCCTGTTAGGACGATAGTACGGTAGCTTCATACTCCTAGACCCAAAGGCTGGCTTATCTACCAGAATAACTCCTCAGGTCTATCTCCGCAATGAGCGGACGATAATAATCAGGAATTCTAAAGGGGTAAAATTGCTTATTCTCGCGCCAAAAGAATCGAGGTGGAAAGGTTCGCCCATCACTTCGCGACTGGAGTCTCACCGGTCGTTAAAGATCCAAGAGAGGAAACAACAGGACGTGAGCCTGAAAGGTCGGTCAAAGAACTGACAATAGGGTAAATATTCGTCACCGGTTTCAACAGATTCATAGTTTTTACATAGTGTCAGTTCCTACAAAGGCTACCAGTTGGGCCCAAGATTAATTAATGGATCTATTTGTTTTGTGTGTATGTATGTATAATATTTTTAGTCAACATTGTAATAATCAGGAATTACTTCACACAAACAAATCCCTCTTGGCGCCCCCTGGTGGCCCCACAGCTCTTTAATATAACAAGACCAGAATTTCCAGCATCTGCCTATAATGGTAAAACAGTTTAATCTGGTAGAATCCAGCAAAAATATCAAATCTCACAATTTTTCTTCCTGATGAAACTCTGACATTAAAGAATGAAGGGTTTTAAACTGTAATGACAGTGACATTAAAAAGTTTAATTTCAATAGAAGTCAAGGTCAAAGGTCACCAGAGGGAGTATCTGACACTACGGAAAAATACTGATGCTACCAAATCTATTTTACTGCTAAGTGTTGACATACCTAACACACTAATTACTACCTAAAACTATCCCCTTGACTACTTTTTAGTTAGAAATAATTTTTGTTTTTGTTTTTTTACTTCATGATAAATAATGCAGTACTTTAAATAATTATTCTGGCATTTAGAGAGCTGTAATAATATCTATAAACAAGGTAAATAAGTGCTATACAGCTGTAAGTGATCTATTTATGAGGTTTGTATGTGTATGTAGGACAAACCTGTGTGGTCAGTGAAGAGGATCACCTACGATGCTGAAAACAAGAACAAAAACATCAGTTATTATCACTTTCTTTGGTAATTTAATGTGTTTTCCAGTGTTACTTTGTTCACAACAAACTTCCTTCTTTTGCTGCTTTATTTTTCTTTCAGAAGGCACCATTCAGTCCTAAAAAATATTTATGACATTTAAAAAGACTGTATTAGATTTACCTAATGTTAAAATCTGCTTTTAAATAGAAGGATTGTGGATTTTGTTTCTATCAGTTACACTGAAAACATTGAGTTAACTTTTAATAAAAACAAAGATAATCACCACCAGCCACTAAAACCGTGTAATTTTCCTTTAAACAAGGATGTGGCCTTAAAAGTTGAATTAAAAACCAGAAGACAATGTTTTGACCAGCGCAGGTGTACAGCTCGTCTCACCTTCTGCAGCTTTGGTAAGATGATGAAGACTTGTGTCCAGGAGGCTCTCTGAAGATCTGTTGGACAGATGTGTCTGGCGATGTCTCTGTGGAGGATGTCGCTCTGACTCTCTCTCTCTGTTCGTCCCTTTTTATTTGTGTCTTCGCTCTTGACGATACCCAATAGAATCCAAGGGGAGGACTGGATGTGGAGTCGACGGTGACGGGAACCTCCCTCTACTGAACTGAATGTGTCCTCATCATCTTGTCAGGTAAGCATCTCTGACATTTGAGTCTCAGCCGAAACCAGTTTACCAACTATTCCCAAAAACTGATACTCAAATACCAAAGAATCACACATCTTTATTAAACTGTTGGTGAAGCTGAATCAAAGCTGCTGGGTTTCAGTCAGAGTAAATTCACACTAATTTGCTCTCAGTTTAAGGTGCTCTGCCAGCTGCAATCACTACCATGGAGGCTGCAGATGTCCCACCAGTCCCTGCTACACCAGTTCTAGAGTCTGTAAGTGTTCCACCAGATCTGAGACCCCAAAGAGTCCCTGTCCTGCTCATTTCTGCTTGATTTCCAGTTGGTTTCTTCCATTCCCCCCGTCATGTGGCTTTTGCTTTTTTCATCCATCAGGTTGTAAAAATATCTGCAGGCTCATTTAATGATCAGTAGTTTTTAAATTCATGGCAGGTGTACGAACGTCCACCAAACACAAGGAAGACACAGATGTCTGAGACTGAAACTGGTGGCAACGCATCTAAAGCTGAACTTTATCTGTTCTTCATCTGCTTGTAATGATTTAAGTTATTAATGGTTTTGCATCATAATGACTCCACTTTCCATGTGAGCTGATCGCGGTGAGGACGTGTGTTTTTAGACGTGTTTTTAACAACGTTTGCTAGCGAGAAACCTGAAAGTGTCGATGGAGGCAGCAGGTTCCCCCAAAATGGCAAAGTCCTGATGACATTGTCTCTTTTCTTGTGATCTTTTGGCCAAGCCCCCCACCCTCCACCCAAAAAAAAAAGGGGTTCCAGTCTTGTACTTTAGTCAGTTCTCAGGAGGCCTGGACAGCTTGTACCATATCCAACCTGTTCTCCTAGTTGAGCTTTTTCATTTGCACACAGGTGCACTGGACGCCTGAAGCTGCTGCCGGCTTTTACAAAACATACCTGAGAAGTTTTCTGTCAACCTACACCCTGAAACTAATAGATGCCAAAGATGTTTGAGTAAAAGATGAAGCCAGTGATCATGTAACAGTCACACACACTAATGCTAAAATATCAAAGACACACGTTATTTATTAATCCATCAAAATTTATTTATCAAGCACTTTTCATACAATTTACAAAACAAAGTGTTTTACATTAAAAATAACAACAAAAATCTTTTTACAAAGAGTCCTCCAGACCACAAACCACTAAGTCAAGCCTACACACACATACATGACATATACCCACGCATACACACTAAAAGCAGATACATATACATATAGGCCATTGTGGTATAAAAGGCCGTCAAGAATGAAATAAAAGGCTTTTTTATCACTTGTTCATTAAAAATGTGGAAATTCTAAATGTGTTAAAAAAGTAAATACTGACTAATCTGGTAAAACACAATCACACAATAATAAATAAACTAAAGATACATGTAGTAAAATACCAATTATGAATACTAAATGCAAGTCAGTTAAATGCTTTGCTAAGAAGGTAAGTCTTAAGTTCACCTTTAAAAAGATCAACACTCCCAGCTGCTCTCAGGTCGTCTGGAAGGCTGTTCCACAGGCGAAGACCATAGAAACTAAAAGATGTTTTAATAGAATTGTTATTTTAGGCAACTTTAATTTACATGTTGACAATCAATCAGACACCTCTTCCAGGTGATTTTAATGTTCTAAATTATATTAATTTTAAACAACACAGGGTCTGTCTCTTCTGTGATGAAGGATTTTCAGATCACACATGCATATTTTTTACCTTCATTTCAACAAGTACTCGATCTTAACCCTGGCTGCACACTTTAGTCACCTTTACAGAGCCGTTCACCTCACATCTTACCTGCTTCTTCTGAAGAGAAACTCAGACTCCTCTGATCTAAAACTACAAACCTGTATCCTATTCACCATTTTAAGCTAAATTTTAGAAAGACATTTTTACCAAACTTTGGTGCAAATAGTTGAATTAAAGTTGAATATTTTTATTTGCTGAGCATTTATGTTGGACAGTCCACCTCTTCCCTCTGACAGAAATTCTGTTGTTCATGATGAATGTTGCACTAAATATCAGCATGTTTAGTTTAATACAAGGATCTGACAGAACGCACTACAGTTGTTAATGTTTAGAGCTGATTAAATCAATAAAATGTTGAAATGACCACAGTGAAGTTTTTCTGTCCTGCAGCTGCTCTGTGAGTCGGTTTGATGCTGGATAGATGATCTGATTTCAGTTCTTCAGCTTTTCTTAAAGCAACTTCACGAGGCATCCTTCCATTAGTCGACCTCTTGTGGAGAAACTCTCCAACTCTTCCTGCTCTTTACAATATTTCAGGCTCTTCCTGCTGTTCTCAGCGTTTATTATTTAGTATAAAAACTCACCGTTGCTCCAGTAAACAGCAGCTTTAACCTTTTGACCCCTGGAATTTTTTTTAGACCTCTGCTTGAAAATAAATACCTCTGATGAAATGAGTGTTTCTCTCCAACCACAAGGTCTGTTTCATTAGTTTTAGAGTCATATATTTTATTTATATTTTACTGTGCAATACCCCCCATTATCAATGTCATCATATTCTTCATATCCCACCATCACCATGTAAATATGTATATAGTCTGTGAGGTTGTTGTTATATTTTATATATATATATATATAGTATATATATAGTATATATATATATATATATATATATATATATATATATATCCTTTATATTTATAATGGTACATATTTTTGCTTTTCTTAGACTTTTTCTTGTAAATAATTTATATTGCACCTTCTTGCTGTGATGCATGGTCACCTTATTCTGTCTTTCTGCACTTTATTCTATAACAAGAGCTGCTGTAACAAGTGAATTTCTCCACTGTGAGATAATAAAGTCTAATCTAATCTAATCTAATAAATGGAAAAATTTGTGATATTTTTTAGTATTTTTAAAACATCAGTAAATATGTTGCTGGTGAGGAATAAATGACGATGGCACATTGAACAAATAAAAGTTTCAGGTTTCAATTCTGATCAAGTGAAGTAGAACAAAATTAGTGAAGTTTCTAGATCCTGTTTATTAGGCCTGTATGTAACTTACATGCATGAAACTAACACTGTAGAGTCAAAACAGAATAATTATTATATAGGAAACCACGTTTCTCTATTTCAGCAGAGAGGGCTCCTTTTAATTGTTCGTCAGTCGTCAACCCCTCAAAACATTACATTTAGATTTAAAATGTAAATTTAAAATATAGTATGACCTGTATTTGACCTGTGTGGTTAACAGTTGTGTTACTGTACATGTAGGGAAATGTGCCTAATATGAGGAAAGTGTGATAAATAATGAAAATGGGTCAGCTACAACTTCCATAAGATGGTTCGGTATTCTCTCCAAATCCACATGATAGAAACTAAGTTCAGAGGAAATGGTTCATTCTGTATGTTTATCTCTAAAGACTCTTTGTTACATGATGTACCATTTTTTTCTTTGTTTATCACATCAGTTACTGCCAGCACACATACCTCAAATACATCCACACTGAGTTTGCCTCCTGCAACTCTGCACATTCTGTACATTACTTCAAGTTCATCTACACCCAGTTGAACGCTGGTTGAAGGGGCCCCCTGTGAAGTTTTGCCTAAAGCTCTAGAGTTATCTTTACATTTGAAGAGTTGCCTGAGGCAGCTACAGTCAGCAATAATAAATCTTTCGGCCCTACCTTTGCATTCATGTGACTGGTAAGACCAGAACGTTATGAAAGGATTCAGATTACAGCTAAAATGAGGTCATATCTTTGATTTCAAAGTGTCCAGAGGCTGCACTCCTGAAACAAACAGTCAGGGACACGTCCAGCTGGATTTTTAGCTACATTCACTAGTAGAATGACCACAGTTCAACACAAGCAGGTCTCTTTTTGTTGTTAGACACTCGGTACAGTCTCCTCTTCTCTCAAACAGGAAGTACACCTCTTTCAGGCATTGGATACATTAATGGATACTCCTGTCCAACCACTAATCCCACAGCAGCTCTGTCACACAATGTGTCCATTTAATTATGTATTAAAAATGGAGGTCACATAGTTTTGGAGTTATACCAACCTGCATTACACACAGATATTTTCCTAATTATTTCATTTGCAGGCAATGATTTAATTTAATAAATTGTATTTCTATTCATTTTCATTCATTCATTATTATTTCTGTATACACAGAGACCAGGATGCTGCAGGGTGGAGGAGGTGGAAAGGAGGAAGAAGAACAGAGCAAAAACAGGACTTTAACCTCAAATTGAAGAAAACAACATATCAGTGAATAACTTGGGGACAAGACCGACAATAAGGTCCTTATTTCAGAATAAAAACAAGGAGAAAACCGAATGGAAGAAGGAAGTAAATGTTGCTGTAGATAGACGGCTACATATTAAAACATTTCTGTTTTAATAGTCAGACAGTTCCCAGTAAGACAGTTCCCAGTCAGACAGTTCCCAGTAAGGTAGTTCCCAGTGAGATAGTTTCCAGTAAGGTAGTTCCCAGTCAGACAGTTCCCAGTAAGGCAGTTCCCAGTGAGACAGTTTCCAGTGAGACAGTTCCCAGTGAAACAGTTCCCAGTCAGCCAGTTCCCAGTGAAACAGTTTCCAGTAGGCAGTTCCCAGTAAGGTAGTTCCCAGTAAGGCAGTTCCCAGTAAGAGAGCAGCTTCAATGCAAAACATGACGCAGCAACATTTACTGGAGAATAAATTTTAACATAATTTTTTAAACAGATTTGTTGGAGCAAATTTCCAACAATCACTTTTAATAATGTCATTCTGACGGCCATCAGAAATGGTGACCTGGGTCACACTGGCTCTGTGAGGCTCACAGTTAAATGGGTCCAGACTGCAGTGGGGAGATGGAGGAGTCCCTGAAAACACTTTTATAAAAGTCTGGATTTATTATAATGCGTAAAGTCACACATATCTGTTAATGTCAAATTCCCATGCATCTGGAAAAAAAATTGTAAAGTATTTAGCTTTTTTTTTATAATGGCGAGTTATATATTTTTATTTATATTTATATTTTTTGAGACAGCACATCGGTATACAATGTGCCAGTCTATGAAATACTGCTCAGCATAAAACATAAATAAATCCATGTTCTACATTTTCTAGAAACCGTAGTTACAGTTTCCTTTAGGATACTATAGCAAGCACCTTTTGTGTTGAGTGTTATTCCTGAAACACAGTCAGTTAGATGACAGTCAAATTAACAAAGTCAGTGGTAGTCGGCTACTTCATCCTTCCGTCGTTTATATAAATGCTCCTCTTCTCTCGTCTTTTAAGATGGTCATAGATACAGAAAAAAACTCATCAGTGGAAAATAATTTATTTATTTATTTATTTATTTATTTATCATGCCTCTCCTGACCACATGTCACTGATGGAGATGTATGAGGACTTTAAAAGTATCATCACCAGAAAAGATAATACGGCCGAGACTAATAAAGCGAGGAAAGTGGCAAACAACTGCTGACAGACTAAATGTGTAAGTTATACAAGTTTCATACCATTCTCAATTGTTGTGTGTGTGTGTGTGTGTGTGTGTGTGTGTGTGTGTGTGTGTGTGTGTGTGTGTGTGTGTGACCCTCTGGTGCATGAATTATTACATAACAGTACCACATTTTTTCAAATAAAATATTTTACTTCCACAAACATGCACATTGATGTTTGTTAATTCTGCACTGTTACATCTCAACAGAAGCAATCTTAACAGTCGTACCTGGCAGCAGGTGAAAATAAAGTACAACAACATATATCAGCGTGGGAGGTAGCCTTTAATTAAATGTAGTTGATCTAAACGTGTTGAGCTGTAAACATGTTGCACTGTAGCTACCAAGACAACGTCAGAGACCACTGCTACTGGTGGGGGTCCTCCCCCAGAAAGCCTGTGGGTCTGGTGACCCGAATGCCCTTTGAATTAAGCGTGCACCCTCTGCAGAGTCATCAAAAGAAAGGCAGCCATTGGTAACCAAAAAGGAACCCTGTCTCTATCTTTCTCCGTCTATCTCTTTAGATTAGCTTTCTCTTTCTCTATCTCGCTCTTTAAATACTCTACACCTGTATGGATGGGGCTCAGCTGATCCCAGTTTTACTGTTAGCCAACCAGAGGCAGTGTAGGTCAGGTGTTGGTGAAATTGGGGAGGGGCTTAATAAGGTAATAATTAGTTTTAATGAATACTATGTGCCTTTTCATTTAATTTCATGTTTAGTACTTGTATAGTTGGGTTTCTTTAGTTACATTGATTTATTGATTTTTGAGACAGTGACAGTGGTGATAAGAGGAGCTAAGCAGCATCAAGAGGACTGCTGTGTTTAGGAGTATTTCAGTAGAAGAACTGGACAGGGCTGAGGCTGCCATCATCATGTTCTGTCAAAGAAAGAGATTTCCTGAGGAACTAGCCAGCCTGGAGAAAGCACAGCTCATTATGAAATTCAGTCATCTTTGTAAGCTCTGTCCACAGTTTCAAGATGGAATCCATTGGTGGTAGGCTCAGTAGATCATTGATGCCTGTTGAGGCAAAACATCCTATAATACTGGCAAAGGACCAGCTGTGCAATCACTAAAGCCTCCATGGATCCAAATGACCTGGAAGCTTTAACTCCAAATCACTTCGGTTAAAGACTTCCCCATCATTTCCATCAGGAGTATTCCAACCCACAGATGTGAACACACATAGAAGATGGAAACAAGTCCAATATATGTCTGATTTGTTTTGGAAAAGATGGGTGAAGGAAAACTTACTGCAACAGCAGGAGCGTCAGCGATGGACAAGAGTGAAGAGGAACCTCACCGTGGGAGATCTTGTTCTCATCATGGACAGTTCTGTACCAAGAAACTCTTGGCCAATGGGACGAGTGATGGAGACTTTTTCGGATTGAAGAGTATTTGTCCGTCAAGTCCGTATCAAGACTCAGACTAGCTGCCTGGACCGGCCTATCACGAAGCTGTGTCTGATGCAGGAGGCAGATCACAGTTAAACTTTTGGACTTTAAATGTTCCAACTTTATTGACTGATTTTGGACTCTTTAGATTTTGTCTTTTCTCTTTTTTCTTTGGTTTGAAGATGGACTCTAAGGTTAATTAAAATATTACCGCAGGTATTGATAGGTATTGCATGAATGAATGAATGAATGAAACTTAATTGTCATTGCAACAGGAGCAACAAAATTTTATTCCGGTACAAACCCGTCCAAGAGTAGACAACAACAACATATAAGCAAACAGGATCAGGTAGACTGAGGCAGCGCACCATTTTCACAGATGGAAAAGATAACATGAGGGAGTAACGGGAGGAGGCTAGAAAAAAAAATTGGGCCTTGACGGGCACAGTGTACGATACAAAAAAAACACACACCTCAGTACATAAAAGCACATAATACAGACATTCACAACATAAGAAATGTGATGCCTTTAGGTCAAAAACTGTAATCAGCTCATATTGTGAATAATTTACATAAAAAAGGAGTTCATAGTTAATAAATAGTAAATGTAATTTCATGCTAAAAGCAGTTAAAATGTTCGGGGTTTTGAAATCTAATCAGTGTGAGACATCTGTAACACAATGATCTTTGTCATATTGTATGCGTAACTACGTGAGCGAGTGAGCGCTCTTACCATTGAACAATCTTTGAAACAGCTCTTTCTCCGGTAATGTTGGGAAGTGCTTTGGCATTAACAAGTGAGGGAACGGCTCATAAATACGCTAAATGTACGCTTACACGCTCGTGCCTTGGGAAACCTTCGTCTTTGTGAGTATCAATGTGTTCAGGAAACACCTGTATATGTGTTTGAGATATTTTTGGTTGCTCAAAATGTGTCAGTGTAATGCACAACGTGATATGCATGCTATTGTTTAAGCTAGGCTAACCATACTATGGTATTAAGAAGTGTCTTTCAGTCAGTGATTTGTTTTTCCCTGTCTGTATTTTTCAGTTACAAAAACCACAAGCAATATAAAAGTACATAAAAGATCTTCAATGAGATCAAGAAAAGCAAGCCTTGTGTGGAGAGCCTTTTTTACTTTTTATGCTTTGTTCGCTGGCTGTCTAGCTTCACATAGCCACGTGTTGTGAGGACAGCACAGTAAAAAGACGAGTGCTCGGCGGTCTCAAGCATACAGAGCTACATTAAGCAACCATGAGTCTACGCTCAGGAAAAAATTATCTTAAAGACTTTGCTGGTGAACAGCAAGATGAAGCAACAAGTGGTGAACAACAGCCAGAAGTTTCACCCCAACCAGCTACAACACAGCAACAGTCACAACCGCTGGACACCAGGTCACAGTCATCTAGGAGAACAAGTAAGCAGTCTCAACGGTCATCCTCAACTACCTCTTCAGCTACAAGAGCCTATGCCAAAGCTAAGGCTGCACGAGCTCAACTAGCCTTTGCTGAGAAAGAGGCCAACATGATGAAACAGAAAGCAGAATTGGAAGCAAGTATGCTAAAACAAAAAGCTGATTTGGATGCAAGTCTCCATCTTCTGCAGTGCCAGAAGGCAGCAGCTGCAGCTGAAGCCGAAGCTGTAGCCTACGAAGAGGCAGAACTTCAAAGCGGGGAGTTCAGCAGACCCCAAAGTGTAGAGTTTGAGCTTAGTGCAGCGCAGCGCACTAGTGAATATGTTCAACAACAAAGCGAGTTACTTTTTCCAGATATTCAGGATGATGCTCCTGATCCCGAGAGAAATGACAATGAGGTTGACGTACAAGACAGTACACGAATTACCAAGCCTGTGGCGGCCAGCATTCAAACAAACCCATCACCAGTAAAAAGAGAAATGAAACCAGAGCCAACAATGAGCACATATTTAACCAACACCTACCTGCCCGGCCCTCCAAAGCAAACAACCAATCTTCCTGACGGCTACATGCCCACAACTAACAGTGCACAAGATTTTGCAAAATACCTCATCCGTAAAGAGCTGGTGAGCACAGGTCTCCTGCAATTTGATGATAGACCTGAAAACTATTGGGCATGGAAAACTTCATTTCTCAGTGCAACTAATGACCTGAATTTGTCTCCCAGAGAGGAGTTGGATTTGTTGACAAGGTGGTTGGGTCCAAAGTCATCTGAACAAGCAAAACGTATTCGTGCCGTACATACCCTGAATCCTGCTGCAGGTGCCAAGATGGTCTGGCAACGTCTGGAAGAGTGCTACGGCTCACCCGAGGTCATCGAGGACGCACTCTTAAAAAAGACAGAGGAATTTCCAAAACTAACAAATAAAGATAATGTTAAGTTACAAGAGCTTAGCGACATCCTAATGGAGCTAAAGTTTGCTAAGCAAGATGGCGCCCTACCAGGACTAGCATACCTGGACACAGCTCGAGGGGTCAGACAGATAGTTGAGAAACTTCCCTTCAACTTACAGGAAAGATGGTCAACTGTAGGCACACAGTACAAAGAGACTCATAATGTGTCATTCCCTCCTTTCTCAGTTTTCACGCAGTTTATTCAGCAGCAAGCGAGAATGAGGAACGACCCAAGCTTTGCTATGTCTAATACTAACAGTCATGTCCCTTCTCATACAGAAAAGCTGAGGCCTTATAGCCGCAAAACTACTGTGTCAGCACACAAAACAGACTTTATGGCAGAACCTAATCAAAATAGTCCCAGTCCAAATAAAATGGAGGAACCAGATCGCCAGTGCCCGTTGCACAAAAAACCTCACCCACTCAAGAAGTGTAAGTTGTTCAGAGATAAACCTATTGAAGAAAGACAGGCCTATCTGAAAGAGCATCGCATCTGCTACAGGTGCTGTGGGTCCGTCCAACACATTGCCAAAGACTGAAAAGCAGTAGTAAAGTGTATTGAATGTGACAGCTCTAAACATTTATCAGCAATGCATCCTGGCCCCGCTCCACCCCCAAGGAGCACTGCACCGGAAAGCAGTCAGAGCGAAGAGCAAACTGAGAGCCCACCTTCAGTAATCTCAAAATGTACAGAGGTATGTGGCCAGAGCGCTAGCCCACGCTCCTGTTCTAAGATCAGTCTAGTCAAAGCCTATCCTGCAGGCCAAAAAGAGAAAGCTGTTAAAATGTATGCTGTAATAGATGAACAATCGAACAGGTCACTAGCTAAGTCGGAGTTTTTTGCCCTCTTTGATATAAAAGCTAGACCAACTCCATATACATTAAAAACTTGTTCTGGAAAAGCCCAAACATTCGGAAGGAGAGCTGTCAACTTCTTGCTTGAGTCCATGGATGGAAAAGTCAACATCCAGCTACCCCCTCTAATCGAATGTGACTCTGTTCCGGATGATAGGTCTGAAATACCCTCTCCGGAGATTGCACGGCATCATTCACATCTACTGCCAGTTGCGGACAAAATCCAACCTGTTGACCACCATGCTCCTATCCTTTTACTCCTAGGTAGAGACATCATCAGGGTCCATAAGGTACGTGAGCAAATCAATGGGCCCAACAATGCACCTTATGCCCAAAGGCTTGACTTAGGCTGGGTTATTGTGGGGGAGGTGTGTTTAGGAAAATCACACAGTCAGCCAGAGGTCAGTGTCTACAAAACGCACACCTTAGATAATGGCCGTGCATCCTACTTTGAGCCCTGCTCAAACATAATTCATGTCAAAGAGAATTATGCGAGCACTACTCTTGACACAGACAACCTAGGGCACTCTGTGTTTGTCAGATCAGAATGTGACGACAAACAGGCGCTATCTGTTGATGACAAAATGTTCCTAACCATGATGGACAACGAAGTTTGTCAAAACCAGGAAAATAGCTGGGTCGCACCATTACCCTTTCGCTCTCCGAGAAGAAGACTCCCAAACAACAAAGAGCAGGCCTTAAAACGGCTCAGCAGTCTTCGAAGGACTTTGGAAAAGAGACCAGAAATGAAAGCTCATTACATCCAATTTATGCAGAAAATGTTGGATAACGATCAAGCCGAACCTGCTCCCCCCTTGCCCGGAGGTAAAGAACATTGGTATCTGCCCACGTTCGGTGTATATCATCAACAGAAGCCAGAACAAATACGGGTTGTGTTTGATTCTAGTGCAGAGTGTGATGGTACATCCCTAAACCAAGTGCTTCTCAGTGGACCAGATTTGAACAATTCCCTGTTAGGAGTGCTGTTGCGCTTTCGTAAAGAACCCATAGCCCTTACTGCCGATGTACAGCAAATGTTTTATTGCTTTGTTGTGCGTGAAGACCACAGGGACTATTTGCGCTATCTGTGGTACAAGGACAGCGACATTACAAAAAACATAGTCGAGTTCAGGATGAAAGTTCACGTGTTCGGAAACAGCCCATCCCCTGCTGTTGCTATTTATTGCATGAGACGGGCAGCTCAGCAGGGTGAACGAGAACACGGCTCTGATGCAAGACAGTTTGTTGAGCGCCAGTTTTATGTCGATGACGGGCTCACATCAGTCGCCACGCCAGAGGAAGCGATTGACCTTCTTAAGAGAACCCAAAAC